>NW_023459294.1:0-21252 GCF_013731165.1 Rhagoletis pomonella | reverse complement strand
AAAAGAAAAAAAAAAAAAAAAAAAAAAAAAAAAAAAAAAAAAAAAAAAAAAAATAAAAAAAAAAAAAAAAAAAAAAAAAAAAAAAAAAAAAAAAAAAAAAAACTACAAGGATATCGCCCACTTCTTATTCAACGTCCGAGTGGAAAAGGTGGTTTTTTCTGTGCTGGTGAGTTGGAGAAAAAATACTAAAAATAATTTACTGTGCTAAAGTGATCTTTGGTGTTGAGCTATCTACATAGATAATTTGTGAGTATCATATTTTTCCTTTTTTAAATTGTGTGTGGAGTTGTGTGTTTTTTTTATTAAAAAAAATACCTGAGAATAGTTGTGTGGCGTGGCGTGGCAGCGTCATCTGCTACCATGGCGGGGTCTGACCGGGAGGGATCCTCCAGGTCAAGGTCAAGAGTCAGGAAAAAAAAAAGAAGAGACAATGAGGAAGACGTGCGGATTCCTGGGCAAATGGAAGTGCAAATGAGTCAGATTAAACCAAACTCTAATCCTTTCAATAACAGTGGCCATGTAGCAGGTGACGCTGAAATGCAGAGCTGGGCTTACATGGAACAAATTGACGACCATGTGCTTAGTAAGAATAGTGGTATGAGTGGTATGGCGGCAACCGGCAGTTCTACCAACAATTCTAACCATGAGGTTAGGAATGAAAATCACGCTCATGTATATAACATACATGAAAGCTATGACTTACATGACGTACAGGATAAAACGGTATTAGGCAGACAAACAGAAGTAGGAGAGGGAAATCAAAAAATGGCAAAAGCAAATGGCGGGAAGCAAAACCTGTCTGTAGGAAATGACATTAGTAAGGGGCATGATGAAATGCGCCAAAATAATAAAAATGAAACTATTTTTTATCCACACGACCATAAGGGGGAAATATACGTCTTAATCGATACATCTAAATCGGAGTTAGTTAGGAACACGAGAATAAGGAATGGGTTATATCTGTGGAGCAAGGTTAAAGATTTGGGTTTAGAAGACATTGACACAATCAAAGCAATTGGGGTCACGCTCTACAAGCTAGGTATAACAAGCATTAAATCGGCAAATGAGATTTTGGCAAATGAAAAGTTAAAAGAAATGCAAATGAGGGCCTTTATCCCCAGAGCATTTATTGAAACCTATGGGGTGATTAGGGACATACCCCTGGAGATCACAGAAGAGGAAATAAAAAATGAGGCAATCTCTGATGTGAAAATTACTTCAGTACAAAGATTTATGAGACGTGAGAGTCGTGAAAGTGAAAACAGAATTCCGACCTATACTGTTAAAATTGGCTTTGCCTCAAACAACCTACCCAAAGAAATCAAGCTTAACCATACTATTATCGAAGTTGAGTACTTCTACCCCTACATAAGGCAGTGTTTTAACTGTGGCAGGTTAGGGCACACAGGAAAAGCCTGTAGGGCAAACAAACGATGTTTAAAGTGTGGAAACCAAGGGGGCTGTGAACAAGGGTGCAGTAATGCCAAATGTATTCTGTGTGGGGAGACCAATCACTTGGCTAATGAAAAAAATAAATGCTCCAAGTGGGAGAAGGAAGAGGGAATCAGTAAGATTATGACAATTAAAAAGCTAACTAGGAGGGAGGTAATAAAGACTTATACACCTTTTGCATCGAATAGATTTAGGCTGCTAGACGATGAAGATTTCCCCGCTTTGGGTCAATCTTCAGATGCTTTAAAAGATAGGGACGCGGAAGTTAACGGAATTTTAACGCCAAGAAACTACGCAGCTATACTTAGGCGTAAGCAATACAGGACTAGCCAGTCATCCAAAAATAAAGTCACTAAGGCAAATGAAGAAAAAAGTGCGGAGGCTAAAGCCAAGCGGAAAAATGCGTCAATTGAAGCCTATGGGGTAGCATTAAGAAAAGAAAACATACACATCGTATCCGAAATGGAGAAATTAGTTGCAGAGATGATAAAATTTGCAAGTGACGCCTTTAGAAGGATCGACTTTCAGGCAGGTGTAACTGCATTTGATCATTTTGATCAGAGACTAAAGAAATTCTGCTTAGATCTAGACCACAAATTTATTACAAGTAACCCACTTTCTACCCTTGAACAATATGAAGATACTACAACATAACTGTCAGTCTCTTAGGAAAAACATTAACCATATTGAATATTATGTAAACAACTATAACGTGGACATTTTCTGCCTGAGTGAAACTTTTACTCAGAACGAAAATGATCTCAAGAAAAACATTGTAAACTTTAATATGGTCAAGAAAAACAGAAATGATGGATATGGTGGGGTAGCCATCGGCTTAAGAAAATCCATCAAATTTCGTAAGATTATTTTTGATTCAAGCCACGACATATGCATTGTGCAAACATGCAACCTTCCACGGAACTTAGTGATATGTGCGGTCTACTTTGAGCCCTCCTTAAGCGTGGGAGAGTTCAAAGAAACAATCAATAAACTTTTTGGTACATTGGAAGTGTACAGAAATGTATTGGTATGTGGGGACTTCAATGCGAGAGCACATGAATGGGGCGATTTCTTTGAGTCTAGCAGAGGTAACTGGCTTAAAAACTTTATAAATAACTCCAGCTTTTACTGTCTTAACAATCGATCAATAACCTTTAAAGCGGATCTGCAAGCTACTAGGGGATCAGTCTTGGATCTGACCTTCACGAACATCACATCATCTGCAAACTGGGAGGTGGTCCCCTGTCAACTGGGTGGCAGCCATCATTACCCAATTGTAATAAGCTTCGACCAGATTGAAACAAAAAAATCCACGTTCCTTGCCAAAAGAAAATTGCTTAGCGATCTAGGCACTGTCCAGCTTGACACAGACATCAAACAAATTGAAAACACTCTAACTAATGGAATTAAAGCGTCCACCTTTGAGATCAAAGATTCTCGACGCCCTAAGTTCTGGTGGCACAAAGGGTTGGAAAAGCTCTTTAGGCTGCAATTGGCCGCGACAAAAAAGTGCAACAAATACCCGACTGCTCAAAACTTAAGAGCTGCGACTGAAGCCAAGGAAAATTGGAAAAATGCGGTAGAAGAAGCCAAAAAAGAAAGTTACAACAAGAACCTAAACCTCCTCAATAGTCACCCAAATACTAGAGAAGCATGGAAATTTGTCAAAAATATGAAAGGTGCCGGATCCACTGAGTCTAAGCAACCGTGGGACGATACCAATGACGCTTTGTACCTTCAACACCTAAAAAATCAGGTGAGTGATGAAGACGATACAAAAGAAAAAGTAGAGCGGAAAGTTGCTTGCGCAGACAAAGTTCCTATGTTTGAGGACAACGAGCTCAAAGGGGTACTTAAAAATAAGACTAAAAGGTCCGCGGGTGGGTGTGATCAGATCACATATGAAATGCTTCGATCCTTGCCGGAAACAGCGACAAAAAACTTACTAACTGCACTAAACGATGCCTTCACCAAGTGTGAAATAAATGACTCTTGGCGTAAGGTAAGAATCGTCCCAATCCCTAAGGTAAACAAAGACCTAAGTGACTATAAGAATTTCCGTCCAATTTCACTTATATCGGTGCTAGTTAAGTCTATAAACCTCATGATTAAAGGCAGACTGGAAGGCTTTTTAAACGACAAAAATATTTACCCAGAGAGATCGTATGCTTATAGGAAAGGAAAGTCTGCGGCAATGTGTATCAATGATTTTCTACACAAAGTTGCCAGCTTAAAACATGCAGGCAAAAAGGCAGTAGTTCTGACGCTTGACATAAACAATGCCTACAATTGTGTTACCCTAGGTAAGCTGCAGAGCCTGCTAGGGAACCTTAAAATACCAGATACGTATATAAAATGGATTATTGATTTCTTTGGCAAAAGAATTCTGCACCTGGGCAAGGAGTCCATAATAATAGAAGATGGCCTGCCACAGGGCAGTTGTCTATCGCCGCTACTCTTTAATTTATATACAAAAGAACTACACAGTATTGGGGACTCAGGGACAGACATCTATCAGTTTGCAGATGACTTTCTGATCCTATCGCACGGGAGCAATTGTGACATAGTAAGACAAAACCTTGAGCAGAAGGCCAAACAATTTTATGATATTTGTACCAAACTAAATCTGTCGTTCAACGTACAAAAAACTAAGCTAATGTACATTGCTAAAAGTAATAGGCAAGATGTACAAATCAAAATAAATGAAACCCCTATTGAACAAGTGAGACAAATTAAATTCATTGGTAGAACTATAAACTCGTCGCTGACGGTAGGCCCGCACTTCCAAAGGTTAGTGAATGACACAAAAAAAAACGCAAATTTTTTGAAATGTCTTACTCCAGTGAAAACAGGTATAACACCCAAAGTGGCTGTTAACCTATATAAAAGCTTCATTAGGTCCAAGGTCGAAGTTGCAAGAACCACGGCTGCAAGGATACCGAAAACAATAAACAAGAAAATTATGACTTTTCAGAATACCACCTTACGTAGATGTCTAGGCCTTACACCTTCAACTCCAGTTCACACTATATATGTTTTAGCAAATGAACTTGAACCTCTGGAGAGGGGTAAATATCTAACTAGTAGGGAGTTAGTAAAGATAATGTTTGACAATCCGACTCTCTTCAACAGCGTAAAAAAAGATTTCTACCCAGAATCCAGTTATAGCTTAATATATCACGAATTCAAAAATACTTTTGATAAAATCGACACAGACTGCACCTTCCAAAAAAGCGTAGGTATGACAGTATTGGCGAAACCCGAGCTAAGGAAAAGAGATACGACCAAAGAACAATTTAAGGCAGAATATAATCAAAAGATTGACTTTTACAAGAACAACAAATTTTCTATCTTTGCAACTGATGCTTCAGGGGGCGAAACAGCCATGGGATGTGGAGTATATAATGTTACACATAATCAAAAATTTTTTTTCAAGATCAACTTTAAAACTTCCTCGGCCTTTGCAGAAGCATGGGCTATTGCCAAGGCAGTGGACATTGCTTTTGAGGACGGGTTGAAGAACATTGCAATTTTCACTGACAGTTTAGTAGCATGCAATTGGATAGAGAAAGAAAAGTCCAATAACTACATAGTAGCCCGCATTCACAAACGCCTTAGTGAGGGGGGAATAAACTGTGTCCTAACATGGACTCCGAGCCATGTGGGAATACAAATTAATGAGACTGTGGATGAAATGGCAAAAACAGCCTTAGAAGTTGGCGCTCCTTTAAATGCGAGCCTAACTCCTGAGGAAGCAATCAGAAAAATTAATGAGGAACTAAGGAAAAATTGGAATGATAGGTACCGCCAAACGGCAAAGGAGAAAGGAAAACTGTTTGCTGAATACTTCCCAGAGATCACAAGCGATCCGTGGTATATTAAGTCCAAAATGGAAGCTAGAGACATAAAGACAATAAACAGACTACTCACGGGACACACCTATGACAGAGTATACTTACATAAAATTGGGGCAAGTGAATCTGACCGTTGTCAGAACTGCCAAGCAACCGACAACTACATCCATGCCATTTTTGAATGTGGGAAACACAACTCCATTAGGGAAAAATATGATATCTTTAACGAATTTGAAAACCTCCATCATATTCTCAAAAAACGCGACACCAGAGCGCTTATAGAGTTATGTAAATTCATCAGGGAAGCTGAAATCAGCATCTAAAAAAGTGTAAAAAAAGAAATGATATAAACAATTAAAGTTAAAAAGAACAACTCACCAAGAAACAACCAACTCAACACGAAGACAGAATAAGTAGTCGAGCACTTTTCAGTGCTAAAAACAGCATTTTTAAATGCTATATAACATTATAATATGATAACTAAACATAAACAATCACTATAACCAAAACAAAAAATAACAAATTTAAACGGCCGTTCAAAACAACGAAAGAGCCATATCGTCAAGTTCAAGTTGATCAAAAGCTGTCAACGCTCACACAGCCTTTTCGCTAAAAATCAACCGCCAGAGGAAATCAATCTCATCGCAACAAACAGGTTTTGAGCCAGAAAACTAACAAGAAACACAGCATCAACTCAACTACCATGCAGATTATCGAAAAATTTTATGAAACCGATCATCCAGCTCGATAAACTCGGCGGATGTGTATATCAATCAATTCAACACAATCCAATATCATAATCAAAACGCCTCAATGAGGCTTTCGTTTAAGCAATAAATATTGCTCTCCAGGTGGCGGCTGGCGCTGAAAAGCACATCAGTTAAAAAATTGCAAATAATACGCAAGAGGCAACACGTAACCAATTAAGAGGAAGAATCTCTCAAATCGTAATCACCCTGGCAGTATGAGTGCATAAACTCAGCCACAAAACCGCAAAGTGCAAAAAAAAAAAAGGATATCGCCAAGGAATCTAATATTATGAATATGTAATAAAAAGAGAAACACTTTGGAGCTTATTATACATAGCGCCTGTTGCCATCATTATCACCCTCGCCAACCCCACTTACCGCCCAACTTGTTTAAAACACGCTCCACGCTGTTGGAACATCCTGAACAAGTCATTTCCACTCTAAATTCGTGAACCTAAAACAAAATCTGTTGTTATTTTATTTGTAAGAGCCATAATACTAACACATCACTTACAGGCATATTACTACTCCGGGCACTATGAGATGATGACGATGATGTTTGCAAGTATAATTGCGGCAAATTCAACAGTTTGAATACTTTTTCACTGCTTTGCAGGCACCCCACAAAAAAAAGACAATTGATTATTTTTCCTTTTGCTCGAGCTTCTGTTGTCGCGAGCGGAGATCAAATTTGTAATCGAATTTGTCAAACCACTAGCTACGAGGAAAAACTTTGTTGAACAATTCAATTAACTGTTGCAAAAGAACACAACAAACTGTGCACAGGTGCAATAAAGTGGCTAATGTGGCAGAAAAATATATTTTAAATCAAGCAACAATTTCACGTTGGCAATCGACTTTTCAATGTTGGCACACAATTGTGACTACGTAGCTTGTGAACTGGCGTTTGCTGTGTTTAAGCCCCACCAACCCCATTGGAGTGCCATCGGAGAAATGAACAGGGTGACTCAAATGTTAAATTAAATTTTGTGGCATTGTGAAGTCTTTAAAAATATTATTATGCATTTCATTCTTTATCCCGATTATGTTTTGTAGCTTTAAATAAATCTATGAACTTCACAATAAATTAATTATTTTAAAATGTTACATATCTGTAGCACTACTATCAAATTCGATTTCGGCTCACTCTGTGGAAATTTAACGAAACTTTTAACAGCTAATGGGTCGATTACAACTGAACGCTGAATTTTTGTGGTTGCCGCAGAATTTTTATTAAGAACTTATTTCTTTATCCAACAGTTTCTTCAGCTTATTTACTGGTACTTCAAAATTCTATTATCTTCAACTTAATAGCACTTTACTATAGTTGTCATTCATATATTTTCACTTCAGTGGCCTTTCCCACCGACAACCCAAATGAGATTGCGTTGCAACCTATGATCAACCCATAACCCCTTCATTTCTCTTACCATTGCATCATTTGCATAACAGATAATACATTCGGGTTTAATTTTTATTTATTATAGATGCTTTTATTTAGCTTGCTCTGTATGTATGTATGTTTGTTAGGAGCAAATTTTACAATTAATTTTTGACCAGCTTCCCGAATACCTTGGGGCTTTAAACTTGACTCAGAACCCGATGACGATGCAATACGACAGATGGATTAATCCGATAGGTGGCGCAAGAGTCGAGATATTTGAATAACCCGTATTTATAGTCCGATTTGGTTCGTATTTACAACTTATATCAATTTCATTAAAAGGAATAACTCCACTACAAATTTTGCCGATAGGTGGCAAACGAGTCGACATATTAGGTAAACCAATATTTATAGTCCGATTTCGTTTATATTTAGATAGCTTGCTTTAAAAATATTTGTTTTTACTATTAACTTATTTATTTTAAGAATGCTTTACTCTAATTTTTAATGTCACTCTCATTTCTCTCAACTCATATGCTGCTGTACTTGCTATACAGTAAAGATGTAATATCAAACTCGTATAAAATATCCTGTCACTAAAGTTAATTTGAATCCATGTACCAATCATATCCACTCAGTCTATAAAAAGATCATACAAACAATATTTTCCACCATCTCAAAGCTCCCAATGGCATTATAATTGACAATTCAGTATTTATTTATGTTGAAGAGACGCACTCCATGGAACTGTGGTAATTTGGGCAAAGTTACTAGTACAAGGGAAATGAAGTTTGCAATAAAGTGATCGGGATCATTCCTTGTATAGATGCAGGTGAGCAGGAATCTATGAAACCGGAGTTAAGAATTTATCCAACCATATTTTTATTAACTTTGCATAGGCTAGTTACTTACAAAATAATGGGAACCGCCGTAAGGAATTTACGTGTTGTGGTAAATTGTTCACCATCGTCGATTTGCTCCCAATGTGTTAGCCGACGCGCACAGTCATTTTCAATGCTTAACCATGGAGCTCCCTTAATAATGTGCAAGAAGTAAAAATGCGCCTATAATGCAAAAATAAAAATGCTTTCAACATTATCTTCTAAAATGCTTATTGGAACACTTACGGCATTGTGCAGCAAGTTTGTTATAGTCCATGCCATTGGAATGCTTATGAATGGAACTGACAATAGTATCAAATGTACTGCCAACACGCCCAAAGTGTACGCCAACCACATACCACGCGCACCCAGCCAACTAGCATTGGGATTGGGCTCGCCGTGACCACCAGCAATAGCTGTCATTTTTTATGGTTCTTTAACTTTTGATAGTAAAAAGAATATATATTTTTTGCGTTATTTATAGAGAAAACCAATGTTTTCGTTTTACGATGATTTTACAATTTGACAGATACTCACATATTACAGCTGATGCATCACGGTGCAGCGAACATCATCTATCATTCTTGTCATGATGCAATAATACAAGGTGGTATCAGTTGTGACAGCTCGATTTGACACTGCCTTAGCTCAGTAGAATAAAAAGAAAAACGGGAAAAAATGACTGCCCATTTGGGGGAATATATAAGATTTCATATTTTCTTCTAAACAAAATTAGCTTTTTTATAGTATATTCGCAATGAAATTAAATAAGATAAGATATAATACCTTTTTGAGAAAACAAAATGTGTATACTGAGAAAAAAAAAAAAAGAAATCATCTATATTATTAGGCAAAGAATTGTTGAAGAAGTAACACCGTTTTAGCTAAGGCAGTCAATATGGCGGAATTAGAGCGAGAAGTTGCCAACCGATAACACCTTGTATTGTGGCTGCGGCAACACAATAGGCAGAATAGCAGCTCTCTCTCGTTCTTACGCTCTTCTTTTTTTGGCTCTCCTGCTAGTTTCTGCTAGTAAGGTCAGTGTTATGCAGACAAACTTTTGTTTGCCAAATTAAATGGCGGCTGCTTAGTTTGCTCGGAGGTGGTTATGTCGAGTTTGGCACAGGGTTGCACGTTCATTATGGTTTTCATGGCTATTGCCAATACGAAATGAGAATTTCAGATGTACATAACGCGCAAAATTTAAAATTTTTGTATATGACAACACCGAATTTGCTGCAGTTTGACCAAACAAAATTAGTTTGCTGTGAGAGTCGCCAAACTCGCTCTCTCCGAGTTTGCTGCAACAACAATTGCACGCAGTTTGCCAAACAAAATTTCTGCATAACACCGACCTAAAATTTGGATAAACAAAAATTCGCGCCAAATATTAAGTGCGTTCGATAACAAAATTAGCCAGCACCAGCCAAGGTGTATTAAACAAGGTGGTGTTGGGGCGAGCTGAGTTTTTCGCCGTGGAGGCCATTACGTCAAAATGATGTGTTTGTTGTAACTCATACCAATGACAGTATGGCCATCAGCGTATAATTTGTTAGTGTAATTTTTTACTTATATACGGCCAACACCACCTTGTTAAATACGCCTTGGCACCAGCCAACAATCAAAAAATCAAGAGAGTAAGCGAAAATTGTCTCCCAAAGAGATGAAAAAGCAAAAAAGTAAACGAACAGGAAATTAGCCATTACGTGCAAAAACCGGAAGAAGAAGACACACCAGCTGACTTTGTTTATGTTTTATTTGTAAACAAACTGAAATTCATGTTGTCTCCATAGAAGGAAAAAGGAAAGTGAACGTTCAATGTTCGCCAGAAACATTTTTAGAAGTAAAACTAGTTGGCGCTATCATAAAGTCACATAGCAGGCAGCCAAACGGCATATAAATACCAAAACTCGGAAAATGCAATTTTGTTTGTTTACAAAAATTGCAACCATATGTTTTGTGATCATATGTTTTCATGTTGGATAATTTTTGCTTACTAAAATTTTGCCAGTACAAAATGAACGCTTCTCTGGCATCAAAATGAACGCTTGCTCTCTCAATTGTTGTGTGTTGGATAATTTTTTGTCGTTATCGAACGCCATCCAGTAAAAATTTGGAAAACTATTACAAATTTTTGACTTGTCGAACGCACCTATTACTTTTTCGTTATTTCGTTAATTCTTTCAGTTTTCTCATTCTTCTTCCTGATAATTATCTGCTAGAAAAGAAAAGAAACAAAGCCTATTTTTGTGAGGCGAAATGTTTGTTTACGTTTTTTTATTACACAAAATATAAAATATAGTAGTGAAAAATTGCTATTGCCTGCATAAAACAATAAGCACACATTTTAATAGTGAGTGAATAGTGGGTAGTGCATAATCATTTCATTTATACTGGTGCAATTGCTCATACAATTTAACAAAAGTTTTTTGTCCCTCCCGTCATTTTTGCACCTTATTTAGCAGTTGTACCCTATACTAGAGAATTGCCGGCGAAAATCCTGACTTTCGCAACTCCTTTTGGAAAGAACAACATGTATGCCCTCCTTGGCATCAGCGAAGTTTTCGATTCATTCGACAATGTTTTTCTATTGAGTACTGTCACTATGCTAGCTGCCGTAATACTAGCGTTCTATTTTTCTAATTTGGTGAAGGACATTGGGGTAAGTACCACAAATAATGATGCTTTCATCATAAATCTTTCTCGTAGTAAAAAAAAGGGTATGCATACATAGATGCCTAGCATTCAAGAAGAGCGAGAAATCGAAGAACAAAATAGCTTAAGTGCAATGGAGGAACGAACAGAGGGATTGTATGACGGCAGTGACGATGAAGATTTCGATACGGACAACCCTTTGGGTGATGGACTGGTGGGAAAATTGAAATCGGCGCGTCTCAAAGAGTTAGAGGCCCAATTAACCCACGACCAATTGGAGGAAGAACGCAGGTAATTTGAGTGCATACATTATCAAAATAGATAGTGTTTATTAAAAATGTATGATAATTGCATTATAGAATTGAACGCGAGCAACTTGCGGCAATTTTCGAGTTGTTGAAAAAACAAGAGGCCGAATTAAATATGAAAGAAATTGATGAGCGCGAATTGGTAGCGCAATTGAATTTGTATCGCTGATGGGAGTGTAGTTGGAAAAAGTGCTCCAATTTTCTTCATGTATGGCACAACTAGCGTTAGTAAGCTTTCAGAAATTAATATATTTATGCATCATGCATCTCTAGTCTTTAGTGTGTGCTTTAATAGTAGCGTAATGCGTTTCTTGTATTTATTATTGTTTCAAGTGATATATAAATAATATAGGACAAATTTGTTTATAATTTAAATATTTAATTATATATTGCACAACGGCGTCAAGGAAAATTAAGGCTATTCACTTTATAACTAAGGCATACATATCTAAGAATAATATTTAACCTTTAACAGCAAGCGGAAAACTTTCATCCAAAAGTAAACATCGTTTACCCACATAATCTGTGTTGACTTCCCAAAATGACACATCATCATCATCACCCACGTTGTCATCATCCTCATCATCCATCCAACGTTGTTCATCCGCGAATACCGCAAACGACTGGGCATCTGTGTCGTTCAATGCAAATTCAGCAATGCTGCGCACTTGCTGCGGCTTCGCTATAATCTCCACATAAGCATGTGAGGCTTGCACGCCCAAACTGGTGGTAGTTTCATAAAGGTTTCGTAATTGTATGAAGTGCTGACCGGCAGCCAATCGTTGTGCTTCCTCCTTATCACCGCCTAATTTTACATGCGCTGCCCAATTTAATATAACAGTAGTGTGTGGATCTGAATTGATTACAGCACTGTTGAACTCATCCGTATTTATGCTGATATTGAAGTATAAAGTCTCATGTTTTGCTAAAAAGCCATACATTTCATGTACAGATGGAATGTAGGCATGGGCCTTATCAGCATTTATCGAAGGGATGACGCTTACGAATGAAACACGCTCGTATAGAATTTTAGACGGCGCTGACGCTAAATTGTGGGTGTTGCGTTCTAAACGACATTGGAAATTCATTGATTTGCCCATTGATAGATAGCGTGCTATAAAAAGAGAGATATTAGTGGCCTCAATTGTAAATAATAAAAAGTAAATGTACCTCCATCACTGCCGGTGGCAATTTCCATTTGATTGGTGACTACAAGTAAAAAAAAATTATACTAATTTGTATACAGCTGCAATTAAATATTCCCAAATTGACTTACTGTAGAGTTTATTACGATTTATGTTGTGATCGGCACTGTAAATACCAAGCGAATTGATATACATATCGCTTTTGGTGAAAATTTTCGCATTGCTTTCATTCTTTATCGCCACATCGAGACCCAGTTCACCAGAGAGTGTGTTACTGATCACGCAAGTCACTGCGCTGTGCAAACATTCATGTACTTGGAACTTCCAATTATGACGCACTAGGCGATATTTGATAGTAGCGCTTGTGCCATCTGGCAATATATAAATAAAAAGTAGTCTCAACGTAAATTCGCCTTTCTCGTAGGGTGCTTGTATATGCATTGGTATTGTAGCACACGCCTGTGGCTTCAAACTAACCGAGTTCTCGTGCTTGAGTAAACGAAATACGCGTTGTCGACGTATCTCGCGGTCTTTTGATAGCTTCTCATTGGTTAGATCTTTGACAGCTAAAACAAGAGTTATTAGAACAAGTAAATATTTTAAGTCACTAAAAGCTTACTTTTCAATATCGAAAGTGGCACTTCCAAATCCCCATCCATCAGCGTCAGCCTGCGCGGCTGATCACAGCAGAGGTATACATCTTCTATTGGCACAATACCAGAGTTTCGCAGCGTCACCGTTACGGGTAGTATTTCGCCAGCAACCAAATTTGTGGGTAGCTGCGAGAAGCTAACAGACATCGCTGGCACTGAAGGTGTCACTTTAATACTAAGCTTGTTATCTATTATCATTTGAGTTGATTGCTTGCCCTTAACCTTAACTTGCGGTGTATCGAATTGCAACATACCAAGCAGGCAAGCAGTAGGCTCCGATGTAAGAACAACTTCACCAACCACGCCGATTATGTTTAAGAGGCCAGTTAACTTGGGTGTTATTTTAAAGTAAATCGTATGATCGCAACGCTCATCCAAAACGACAGACGGAACACAGCTAGTTTTAATAGCGGCGCTAACAGCTGCTTTGCCTAAGGAGAGTGTGTTGAAGTTAATAATTCTTATAGAAATATGTAAGATTTTAGCGGTTAAAAAAAGGAAAACACGCCAGTATTTTTCATACAATTTTCGATAGTTCACAAAAGTTTTTAAAACTATCGAAGTTTTCGAGCTTTTTTCAGCTTAAAGGAATGCCGCTATTGAATAATTACTTGAACTCTCTTCATTGTGGCTGTACAATGACTCATTGGAGAGCACTTCACCATTGTCTAGCTGCAGTTTCCAGAGCAAATCGATGCCATTAAGTGTAATGCTACACTTGACGGTGTTAAAAATGTTCACGGAGATTTCAATGGGTTCTGAAAAATATATATTGATATTGAATGTACTTTCAAGAAGAATTTATATAATGTTACCGCCTTGTACTGCAAGCGGATTATCTATAGCCGGACATTCTTTAGAAAATAGAAAACGTGTTGGCTTGAATACAAAAGCTTTCTTCGGATCCGCAGTGGCCACTAGCATTTCTTCCATTTTTCCCCACACTGATTCATCAGCGGAGTTAGACTAAAATATATATAATTTAGTAAAATAAGTAACTTTTATTGCATTAGACCAACCTTTATATCAATACCACTGGCCGCCACTTGCTGACCACTGCCCATAGTCGTTGGAGTTGAAAGTAAAACACGAATCGAATTTTGAGTAACCTGTGGCAATGCTAATGATAGTAGACCCAATTCAGGATTGCGCTTAATGAGTTCCTACAAAACCCACAAAAATCTGTCATTTTTAAAAACTACAACGCAAGCTCGACAATCTCTACTTACCGTATGCATTTGAATGTACTCTTTGAGAAAAATTACTTGCTGCTGCGCACTCTGCTGACTGCCTGGGTGCAGCAGATGCGAATATGAACGACTCGCCTCTTCGAGGCGCTTCAATGCACATGCCTGCTTAGCCATTGTATACTGTATGTGATCTTCAGCTAAACTCCAACCGCGGCTTTGGAAAACTTGAAAGGCTTGCTGATAACAGCGATGCGCATGTTTTCGCTGACCAGCACGCGAATAACGATTTCCCGAGAGTACAATGTTGAAGGCATACTTGCGATACATTGAGGGATTCGATGCTAAAAAGCAATAAGCTGCTTGCTCTAAAAGCAAAGCTGAACGTAAATCGGCATCTTCACTAGTCATTCGTATCAATTGCTTAGCGGCCTCACCGTACATGCGTGATGTGCGTAGACATTCCATACTGAGCAGGGTGGCACGCGTCGCAAATTGTTGTAATCTTTGGTGAAATGTGTTTTATATTATAATAAGAGCGGGTGAATTAGAAACGTATACAAATTATTACTTGCAAACGGTTAAATAACACATAATGGCATCTTCCATGTAATCAAAAGTTTTACGATTCGCAGTGCCTAGCATAAATGCCGAGACGGCAGCCATTTCCAAAGCTCCTGCATAATACTGCCAAGCGGAGTCGGCATTGAAATCGCGTTTAGCTTGATGATAAGCCTGAAAATGAAAGCCCAAGTGAATTTATAATTAGTTTTGTAGGGGGAAAATGTTGTATTACCTGAAAAGCCAGATTGTAATGCCCGAATATGAAATAAAGATCTCCAAGTTTGCGGGTTTGCAATTCCGATGATTCATTTGTATAGCTGTGAAAAGCAAACATATATAAATATATTTAAAACAAATAAGAAAGTCTAAGTTCGGGCAGAGCCGAGCATTAAATACCCGGCGCAAGTAGAAAATATGTTTTTCACCTTTCCGAAAACTACTGCTATATGGTAAACAGGGGTGGCTTTATTACCCTATTTTAAAAATATTTGATAGAACGTTAAGTTAGAATAGTTCCAAAATTCCATAATAATGCTACTTCTTTTCATGGTCATATACCTTCTGAGTAAATTAGCGTCTTTAAAATTCGAAATATTGAAGTTTCAAGCATATCTGAAATTTATTGTTATATGAAAAGCGACCGCCATTAAAGTCCGATTTCAATATAGGGATGCAAAAAAACATCGATGTATGCCTCCAAAATCTTCGCTCTAGTAACTAATCTAAATGTGAATTTTTCACAATTTATGCACTATTAGAATAATAATAATAATAATAATAATAATAGATTGGCGCTTACACATATGTTAGTGTTTGGCCGAGCTTCTCCTCCGACTTGTGGCGTGCGCCTTGATGTTGTCACACAAAGCGGAGGGACCTACAGTTTTACGCCGACTCCGAACGGCGATTGTATTTTTATGAGAAGCTGTTTTTCATGGCAGAAATACAGTCGGAGGTTTGCCATTGCCTGCCGAGGGACGACCGCTGTTAAGAAAAAACCTTTTTCTATATTTTTGGGATGTTGCTTTGACCAGGGCTTGAACCCAGGTGCTGATGTGTGAAAGCGCGCACTGCTTACCACTACACCACAGCGGCCGACGACTATTAGAATAACATTCAAAATAAAATTGCTACTTTATTAGTAGAAACGTTTATTGCCAAAAGACCATCTACATTATGATATTAGTTGATATGATATTGACACTCTAAAACCATTTGGAAATTTGGACAGATTTTAAACAGTAATTCCCAAAATTTTTTCACATAGCTTATCAACATAGTGAAATAATAAAAAAGTGTGCCAGCCAGTTTGATGTACGCTTATTTCAAAGCAAAATTTGAGTATCGTAATTTTCGCTTTTATCAATTCTGGCGTGGCTACGCCCATTTTACAAAAATTTATAATATTCTTATTTTTCGTTTAAAAATTATTGTAAATATCAATTTTAAGTGAATAATCTTCAGAAGTTACTAAAATATCAGTTTTCTAAAAAAAAAAAACATTATATGGGAAGTAACCGTGGTTATTGTCCGATTTTTCCCAGTTTCAATACCACCTGTCCTACGCCCGAAAGAAGTAAACGTACCAAGTTACGTTAAGATATGTAAATTTATACTCGAGTTATCGTGTGCACAGGCGGACGGGCAGACAGTCACCGCTTAATCGATTTCTCTTTTCATTCTGATCATTTATGTATATCTTTCTCGATTCGTTTTGCCTGTTACAAACAACCGTTATGTGAATAAAGTTATAATACCCTTGCGTACAAGTGCGCTCGGTTATAAAAAAAAACGGATAAAACTTACATAACAGCGTTTTGATTGACCGAATTCGAACCAGGCTTGCTGCTAACAAACCACCGTTTAGTGGCGCTAAGCAAAGACTTACTGACACCTTTTTTGTTTGTGATCTATGAATATATAAATTAAAAATCTTTTTAAAAACAATTTAAATTTTCCAGTATTTGTTACCGCTTCTACAAGCAGGGCCACCAATTGTTCAGCGTATGGTATTAATGCACGTACAGTGTAATCCTGCACGAAATGACGCAAATTCTCGACATCCATGGAATTCATGCAACCTCCATGAATCGTTGTGTTATCGCCATCCGTTTCACTTGCCCATACGTTTGCATTTATGGTTTGCGAAGCTATGCTCTCGCTGCTTACTGAAAACTTTGAGCTCTGTAAAAATACGACTTTAGAAAAAAAAAATATAGAAACTATTATTCACTGATTTACTATGGCTTCTGTCGCATTTTCTTGCACTGGACTCAAGGGATGTATAATGGTTACATCAGTGACACTATCGGTAGGGGCCATTGCATCACTAAGTATAGACATTTGTATGTTCGGCATGGAAATCATGGACATAGCATCCTGTGGTGTTTTTGGACCACTTAGCTGCTCTACCTGAAGCTCCTAATTGGGTAATGAATTTTGAAAAATACACGAGGTAAGTTCATCAGAGTATTTAAGAATTTACGCTTAATACTATACATTTTTCGGCTGTCGTTTGATGTATGGCACCCAATAGTCAGACACTTCTCCGGATACAGTGGCATCTAGTGAATTAATCTGCACCAAGAAGCATTTACTATTACCGAATGTAGACTTAAGCAGCTCGTAACCTTGTTGCGCTCTAAAATTAAAATAAATTTTAATGAACATACCAATTATAACAATATATATCATCATCGGACTTGGATATATCGCCTTGTGAACCCTCATGCAGTACAACGTAACTATTGAGCACATTAGTGGAGTGAAACCACTTTGGCAATTTTTGTGGTGTTACGCTTTGCATTTGATGTACGCGTTGCGTAAGCTTTTGTGCGCTTTCTACAATGTTCGGATCGCTACTGCTCAAGACGATAAGGCAACTTATAAAATGGCGCGTAAACTCATGATCAGCGGGGAACTGCACGGTGAGAAATGTTTCACGCCATTGCTCGAACCAAGGCTCAGAAGTGGGCAGCTGTAAATCCATGTTTCCTAAAGACGAGATAAAAAGCAACCAATTTTTTAATAGTTGTTTATTTATGTACTTTTAGCTCACCTATGGTCACATATTTAGTTTTCTCATTATGGGCATTTGTCACTGCCTCGTTTAGCATTTTGCGCGCCAGCACCATCTGTGGCGGACGCCAATCAATATCGCAAAAGTTTAAGCGTAGACCCTTAATGGAAACACTCGTTTCTGACACGTCACGAAAATGCGCTACGAATTGAATGAACGGCAATATTCTATGCGTATAATAAAGGAACTGGTAGTGAGAAGCAATGCATACTTACCATCATTCAGCAATTTAGAGAATGGCTGTAACATTTCCACAAAAGACAAGTGGTTTCGTGCACAAACATCGTTGGCTAGTGGGCTGCATGTCACCCCCACCAGCGGAGAAAATATATTTTGTATGATCTCACGGGCATTATAATTGTGCCCTGTTAGATGGATCATGGTAGCTGTCCAGGTACTAACTAGTTCCAACACTTTTACTTCGGTCTTATTACACTAATTTTGTATTTTATGATTACTGTTTATTGTTGTAACACGGTGCAAGCCTATAAGACGTAAATAAGATCAAAACAATCAAAAATCCCAACTACATGCGAAAAGGTAAAAATTGTTGAACAATACAAATTTGCGATTAATCAGCTGTTTACACAGAGTGGGAAAGATGTAAAAATTCCAATCGGTTACTAACTACAGGGGGCGTTGAATGAATGGCAATAGCGAGTTTAGACAAAGAACGTAATGCAGCTTTTTTGCTGCATTTAAAATTCAACATTTAGCACTTTCGAACATATGTTTTCGAAGAGCGTTCATGCTATCGCATTTAGCAAATGTACATTTACACGAGTTCGAAATCGTATGCTTTTGACAAACAGCCGTGTTCCAGTCGCTTATTCAGATACGTATCTATTACGATCAATTCTCACGCAGAAGATAATGTGCAAAAACCCTACTGAAAAGGAAAAAATAAATTTTAAACCAAAACTTCAATACAAAAATTTTAATTGTTTTAACCATGACCGACCATTTGTTTATGTATATATTCATTTGTCGCTGCTGTCAATTAAAATTTCCTCAATTAATTAGGAAAGAAAACAAACAGAATTGATCACAAATTGATCCAGATTTCTATCAGCATCAACGCAGCTAGCAACCATGAACGAAAGACACAAGATCACGCGGGAAGGAAAGAACGAAAAAAGTTATTTTCTAGCTGCCGAAATCTCGACGCCATCTTTGTTGTAAGAAGTAAACAGCGAAGAGAACGGAGAAAACCGCGAAATTGTTGAACGCATGAAAAATCATTTTTATTATGCAAATTCTTCTATAAATCGTGCCGTTGTGTTAAATTATTCTTTATCTTATGTGTACACACGTTGTCACAAGCGGTAATGAAGAAAATTGCAGTAAAAAGCCACCATCAAATTGTAAACAACGAAGAAATGTAAATAAACGGCTAATGTCAAAATCGTTCAACTTTCTTCCTAAATGCGATTCTAACGGGCTAGTCTCCTGCCCGCGTGATCTTGTCTTTTTGGTTCATGGCTAGCAACTGATGGTTGAGGTTGGATTCGAGGTACATCCTCTTGCTTTATTTCGGTATCACCTGGTAAAATTGGCGTTATCTACGGAAGCAGCTGACCTAACAGGCGTAGGTTTGTTGATGGAACTAGGTTTTGTCACTGTTGTAAGGAAAATAAATAAATAATTGATATGGGCGGAAATACTATAGGGACTTGCCGAAATTATCCACCATTTCCTCGAATTCTAATTGCGAACTAAATATATGTTGTGCGTTTCTTATGGGCTTTGCTGGTAACCAAGGAGGCTTCCTACTCGGCGGAAATTCGTTATCCGTGAAACTCAACGACAGCGAAACCTAAAAGTCATGAGGAACCTGATCATGAGGAAGCCGGTAGTGGCTTCACATAAAAAGTGGCCAAATCCGGTCGAATAATGGAATGTGTCGCTCCAGTATCCACTGTCAGTACTCTTTCCTGCCCATTCACACATCCAACAATAGTGAGGTTGCTCGCATTCCGGCCAATTTGTGAGACGGAGATTATGGGCCCTTCAACTTCTGGAGCCAGCACGCGGCCCTTCCTGCTGGCTCGTTTCAGTTTAACGACTGATTGGAGTTGGCTTCGTCTCCTTCAGCCCTGCGTTTGCGTCCTGCTGAATTGTTGAGCCCACTGGAACTTGCGCTGCAATCGCGGGCGAAGTGGCCTGGCTTTCCACATTTAAAACATTTGCCAGAGCCATGCTTTTTCTCGCCCAGCAGTTGGATAATCTTCTTCAGCATTTCATTTGTCTCGTCCGGTGTTTCCACTTCCACGCGATGTGCTCTGTAGGCTGGTCTGCTTAGGAGCGCCGCCGTTTCACGCGTCTGAGCATACGAGACGGTTTCAGCAAATGTTGCCTTTGGATTCGCGTACGTCTCTCGCTTGGTATACATGTCCCGCATTCCGTTGATGAACCTCTGGATTTTTACTCTTTCAAGGTGCTCACCAGATGCGTCTCCAATTGCCAAATGAGCCAGCCTTTCAATCTCAGAGGCGAATTCCTGTAAAGTCTCGTTGGATTTCTGGCAGCGATTCTCCAGCTCCATCTGGTAAATCTGTCTCCTGTGCTCGCTACCATAACGTCTTTCCACTGCACCCATTAACGCATCGTAACTGTTCCTTTCACAATCAGGAATAGTCTGCAAGATTTCCGCTGCAGGTCCTTTTAATGCAACGAACAGTGCAGCGGATTTATCCTCCATGCTCCAGTGATTTGCTGTAGCTGTCTTCTCAAACTGGAGCTTAAAGACTTGGAAAGGAATCGTGCCGTCAAAGGATGGGGTTTTTACCTTGGGAGCGTTCGTCGAAGTAGCTGGACGATTCAACTGCAAACCCCGGAAACGATCTTCAAGCTCATCCACCTTAGCTTCGACTTTCTCCTGTTTTTCCCTAATAAGCGCTTCAATTTTATCTTGTCGTTCCTCGATTTTATCCTGTCTCTCTCTCAGTTCCGCGTTATTTTTGAATAAATTCTCTTGTAGCTGAGTAATCTTTTCATCTAGCTGCGATGATATGCGTGTTTCCTGCACTTGCAGCTGGGATGAAATCTGTGAGGACATCTTTGACATACGTGTATCCTGTGCTTGCATCTGTGACGACAGCTGTGATGACATCTGTGACATGGCAGCCAATAACGTGTTCATGTCCATAGATGTTGATGAACTTGGAGACTTTTGCTGTTCTTCAACCTTCCCGGATGTCTGCTGCACATCCTTCGACGAACAAGCGGCCTCATCCTTCTGTTCATCCTTTGCGAATGCATCGTCAAGTTTACCCTGGAAGTCGTATTTGTCCGCGTCGATGCCTTCTGCTTCCATAGCCTCTCGCAGCCGTGATAGTAAC
>NW_023459293.1:40305-65197 GCF_013731165.1 Rhagoletis pomonella | reverse complement strand
GCACTCTAGTCGTAGCGCCGTGTGTGTGTGTGTGTTCGAAGTAAATACACTAAACTAGTGTGTTTTATTTGGTGGGGGTTAGTGGGACCTTCGCCGGACTCTGGATCGGCTGAGTTCACCTCAGCCTTTGACAAAACCCACCTCATACATATAAATTAGTAATGAAAGTTTTTTCTAAACCTGAAATGCATATAATGGCGAGGGTTTAATGTAAATAATCGGTATCGGATACCGAAAAGGAAGTATAGGGTACCGAAATCTTTTTTAAGTATTGGGTACCGAGTATTGGGGACAATTCAACACATCACTAGTCGCCCTCATTCTCGCCGTTCTCAGTTGTCAACTCTTCGATGACGTCACGTTAAAATTACTCTCACGAATTCTGCTGCAATCGGCGCAATCTTGTATTCTATCATTCTTGCCAATGGTATCTTGTTTGCATTCTCCCTTTGCACGCTTGTTTGTTTACGCGCTGGATCATGCCGTTGCCTGGATTGCTGATGCTGTGCCTTTGTTTGTGCGTTGGTGTATATGTATGTATGTGTATACATTTGTATGTATGTCGCTGTTGCGTTTGGTGGGTTTTTATGCATTCCTTTTCCACGCATGTTTGTTTACGCAGCTGGGTCTGTGTTTGTTGCTGTATTGATTTGCATCTAAAGTGTTGGTACAGTGACCAAGAGTTGAAAAAAAGTTTTTGCAGATTATTATTATTATTATTATTTTTTGTTCTAAATCAAATTTAAGTGTGTTAAGTACATACAATGTAGGAGAACCGCAGCCTTATATATAGCATTTTCAGTTTAAATGAAACTTTTTTCTAATTAAATGAAACCTTTTTCAGGCTAAGCGAAACCTTTTACAAATTAATTGAAACCTTTTTCAGATGAAGCGAGCCCTTTTTCAAATTAAATGAAACCTTTTTCGGATTCAATGAAAATTTATTCAAATTAAATGAAACTTTTTTCAGATTCAATGAAACTTTATTCAAACCAAATGAAACCTTTTTCAAATTAAATGAAACTTTATTCAAATTAAGTATTAAAAATTTTTAAATTAAGGAACAGGAAATCAACTTAACCTATTAAGAGCCGTTTTCACCATGTCTAGCTAACACTAAAGGCTCTGTTATGCCTACTTGGCATTGCTTGAGAGTTGTCACATAAGGAATTTGTTAAATGAGCTTCGCGTGTAAGCTGTTAACCAACGCAGAGCATTACATACGTAGAAGTCTGTTGGTTTTTGATTTCTACGTAAAAACACGTACGTAACAGAGCCTTTAAGCTGAAATTAGTCATGAACGTAAACCTACCGGTACGTAAACCCGAGTCAGCTGACACGATCTGTCTTACCAGAGCGCCATGTAAATGAAAACTCAACACCGCAGAATTTTTCTGTAGTTGTAGCCCGTAGCGCAGAAATCTACGGAATTTAAATTTTTCCATGTCAGCTGATTTCTTCCTTCTATAGATGGTTGCCACTTCGTCAGTTTCGCAGATGGTAAAAAAGGTATAATTTCCTATTCAAAATACGTTTAAAATATTTGAAATTTACTATTGAATAAAGTTTTTTGTTGAAAACTAAGTAGTCTATATTTAGCTACGATCTATTATAGCACGAAAAATTGTAGTTGAAAAGGTAAGTTTATGAAAAGGCATTGATGAGTGGCAACACTGTAGTAAGCAACACTGAGGGCTCCAGTAATCGACAAAATTCTGCGTATACAGACTAATTTCAGCTTTACTCCCAGTTACACATCGTTATCGACGTTATCGACGCCATACTTATATCAAAGAGTCGATAACGCCGATTATGATGTTTCACTGGGAGAACATTTTTACTGTTTCCACACGATTTCAAAGCTGTCAACTATTATTTTCTTAAGGGAGAAGAGGGAAATAAAGTACAAATCCTCTCCCTTCTCACTCACTCGCTTAAGCGAAATGTAAAATTTGGCATTTGCACAACAATTGTCTAATTATTTTCTTTTAACTTAAACAAACTATGGATTAGAGCACAGTCGAATTACGGCAACATTCAACTTCGGTTCAAGAATTATTTTGACATGTCCCATTTCTCTTTTCCTTTTCGCATCATCCTTTACATGTACTCCCGAAAACATAGATAATTGAAGTTTTATAAAATGAATAAATTATATGATTAGCCTAGTTACCAAAACCCCTCGAAAATCACAACAAACCAACCAACCTACCAAAGCCTTATTTTAAGAAATAAAACTAGCTCTGTTGGCCCAATTGGACCGAAACGGCAACACTGTATTCAACATGCCTTGACCGTAAGGGAGCGCAACACGTAACAGCTAATTCAAAGTAATCCAAAAAAGAAGTTTCATTTCATTTGAATAAAGTTTCATTTAATTTAAAAAAAGTTTAATTTAATTTGAATAAAGTTTCATTAAATCTGAAAAAGGTCTCATTTAATTTGAATAAAGTTTCACTGAATCTGAAAAAGGTTTCATTTAATTTGAAAAAGGTTTCGCTTAACATGAAAAAGGTTTCGCTATATAGCATTTTCAGTTTAAATGAAACCATTTTCAAATTAAGTGAAATCATTTTCAAATTAAACTTTATTCAAATTAAACGAAACTTTTTTCAAATTAAATGAAACATTCTTAAAAGGAAGTTTCATTCAATATGAATAAAGTTTCATTGAATCTGAAAAAGGTTGCATTTAATTTTAAAATGGTATCGCTTGACCTGAAAAAGGTTTCATTTAATTTGAAAAAGGTTTCGCTTTGTTTGAAAATTGTTTCATTTAATTTGAAAAAAGTTTCATTTAAACTGAAAATGCTATACAAGTTATTTGGCAACCTTAGATAATGTAGTAGAACAGCAGCCCTAGATAGAAGTAATTTGGCAACCTTAGACAAGTATATGAAATATGGCAACCCTGTCTTTATGTCATCACTAAATAGAGATTAATAAATTATTATTCTACCAACCCTGAAAGCGCGTGTTACTTGTATTCTACAGATTCAAGTGTGGGCGACTTCCACGAAATTCAAAGTTTTAAAAAATCTATACCTTAACACGCTAACATAAATTTTGTCTCCGTTCGTTTGGCGATTCTACGGCCAAAACCATCGTTTAAACATTTCGTATTTGTGTATAGATGTTGCTGCAACATGTTCAATTTGACATGTTTCGCATGTTGTTTCACATCGCATTTGAAATTAAGCTTTGAAATAAAGATGAAGATGAAGAAACAAATGATAACGATGAAAGCAAAAGTGAAGATAAAGACGAAAATGGAGACAATGACAGGTACATAAGAATTAGGGTAACTGAAAGGGTAAAAACATTTCTTGAATTTATGAAGTGAAACTGCTTTAGAGGCAGTTGGTTGGTTGGGAGTAAATTTTCAAATTCAAGGGGAATAATGCACATGGAAATGGTTCTCAGCGGTTAAGCGGTTTGAGAATAAAAACAAAAACAACGATGCCTAGAGGTACAGGCAAAAACGAAGATCAAAGTAAATTTCAACACTTTAAGGTAAAGGTGAAGAGGAATATGCAAAAATAAAGATAAATATGAAGAAAAGGATGAGGCTGAAGATCGATTTTGTTATCGATATAAATCTTGATATTTTTACCGATATAATAATCGATATTGATATGATAAAATAATCGATATTGTTATCGAAACTGTTATTGATTAAATAACTGTGATCGATATAATAATCAATATAATAATCGATATTGTTATCGATACAATAATGGATATTGTGATGGGTATAATAATCGATTAAATAATTGATTTTGTTGTCGATTTGGTCATTTATATTGTTAACGATATGTACAACAATCGATACTGATGATTGTCATATTTATCGATGAATTAATCGATTTTACAATCGTTGTATTTTTTTTTTATATGTTTATGGATATTGTTATCGGTATTTTTATCGACACAGTAATCAACAGAATTATCGATATGCTAATCGGAACATGGAATGTGATCACATTGCATGACATCACATCACATTTTATCACATGATATGAAGAGACATCACATGATATTACATGACATAATATGATATCACATCACACGATATCACGTGACATGACATTAGATGATATGACATCACATTATATGGCATAACATCGCATGACATGACATCATAGGATATGACATCACATTATATGGCATGACATCACATGACTTGACATCACATGATATTACATCATATGACATGACATCAGAGGATATGACAACACATAACATGACATCCTATCACGTAACATAAAATGACGTCACATCTTATCACGTCATCGCTACGTGAATAGAAAAAGAAAAGGATATAAGCGAAGATGCGAAAGATAAAAACAAAGATAAGACCAAGGTAAAGGTACCGATTTCAAAACTAAAAACACCGTTGGGGAGGTAATTTTCTGTAGATGAGGAGAGTTTTTATAGTTTCGAAATTGGTTGAAAATCGTCGTTTAAAAATTTTCATATTTGTGTATGGTTGTTTTTGCAACCTGTTCAATTTAAGCCGTTTCGCATTTTGTTTTACTTCGTATTTGAAATTAAACTCTGAAATAAAGATAATATGAAGATGAAGAAACAAGCGATAACGATGAAGATAAAAAAGGCAACGTGAAGATAAAAACGAAAATTAAGATAAGGCGAAAATGGAGACAATGAAAAATACAACAGAATTAGGTTAATAGAGGTGAAATTTTCCGATAGGAATCGAAATAAAATCAGCCATAAAGGTTACTGAAATTTATCGAATCATCGAAGTTTATAATTATCGAATTTTATCCATACTTATTAAGTTATCGCAACGTATCGAATTATTCAAACTGATCAATGTTTACTGAGTTGTCGAAATTTATAGACACAGAAACTTAGTTGTCCAAATTTACGGATGGGTATCGAGCTATAGAAACGTGTGGGATTAAAGAAATTTGCCAAGTTAAAGAAATGTATCAAGTTATCGATATTTATTGAATTATCATTATTTATAGACCTAAGGAAATTTATCGCGGTGTCGTAATGCATGGAGTTCTTTCAACTTACAGGGTTATCGATAATTATTGATCTACTGAAATTGGTTGGTTCAACGAAGCGAAGTTTATGGAATTTTCAAAATATATCGATTTATCGAAATTTCAAGGTTGTCGATTTGTCACTACTTATCGAATTTAATCGTCTTAACAGCGTGTAACGAGTTATCAAAATGTTTAGATAGTTTCCGAAAAATGTGGAGAAGGCAAAAGTAAAAATTTATAACGGTATCCAAAGTTTTTACATTTTTGAGTTATCGAAATTTATCGAGCCCTCGAATTTCACAGTTATCGAAATTGGTCGAGTTAACGAATTTTGTTGAGTTATCGAATTTTAGTATTCTTGAAATTCATCGAACAATCGATATGTATCAAATCATTGAAATTTAGCGATAAACTTGAATGTATCGGGTCAATTCCAAGTACTGCCGAAGTTCTACAAAGACCTTCTCAGATAAAAGAAAATTGTGTTACGTACCGTACCATATAAGTTTTGCTACGTGTTTAGTTAGAAAACCTCTCCAAGGCTTCTAAAACTAGAAAAACCTTCGAATTTCGACAGCAACTGGCACTCTAGTAAATTTAAAATCTCAAAGCGAGAAGAATTTGCTGGTGCGCTCAAGGAAATAGGAGCAGAGTTTCCTGAAATGGCCTCCTTGGCGCAGTTAAAAAACCTGATGAGGCAGACTATTGGCGTAAGTGTACCTGCAACCAAAACGGGTGCCGAGTTAGCGAAACATAACGGCGCAGGAATTTTTAGAAGCATAACGGGCCCTGGCGAGTCCGTAGAAGTCGACAGCGAAATTGTGCAAAGCGCCGCTGCGGCGACAAGGAGTTTCTCAAAATAGTGCACCGGCCGGTGCGACTTTGGCTGGGGAAATAAGTGATGGCGACCGTGCATACGAAAATTCGACGCCAATATGGCGGGAGAATTAGACCGAATGGAAGCACAACATTCACAGGGTCTCCGAATTCTTAAGTTACAAAATGAAGTTGCATTGCTGGAAGCTCAGAATATAAGTAAGGCCACGTTCAACTTTAACGACATAGAAGCTGCCCTTCCAAAATTTAGCGGCGATGACAACTATAACGTGACCAAGTGGATTTCTGACTTTGAGTATATTACACATGGATGCGATGATAACCCAAAATTGATTTTTGGCCGCCGAATGGTGTCGGGTAGTGCAAAGCTCTTCGTACGCTTGTTATCAGTAAGAAATTGGAACGAACTTAAGTCTGCGTTAATTAATGAGTTTAACAAAGAGCAAAACATTCGATATGTGTACAAAAAGTTAGAAGCTCGTGTTTGGAAACCTAATTCCGAAAGTTTGCATTATTATGTTTAAATTATGCAAGAGATAGTGAGTGGATTCAATATAAGTGAACGTGACTTAATTGAATATATTGTCGATGGTTTGTGTGACAAAACTTCAGCTCCAATGATCTTCTGTAATGCGAATTCAGTAGCAGAACTTACGAAACTGCTTCCCAGATACGAAAAATTGAGGGTGAAACCAAACAAAGTGAACAAAACCAGTGTGGAGCGAAAGGATGTACGGTGCTTCAACTGTTCAGTCCTGGGTCATTATGCCAACAAGTGCCCTAAAGAAAAACGTAAGAAGGGCTCGTACTTTAAATGCGGCAGTTTGGAACATCAGTATGTCAAGTGCCCGTTGAAAACTGTAGCAGCTATAGAGAATAAAGAAGACTTTGACTACGTTAATTTTAAAGATTCGGTAAGTATTGCTTTTGATCTTGATTACATTGCTGATCCACAATTTGATATTTTTCTTGTTTATTTGATACGGGCAGTCCGAATAGTTGCATTCGAAAATCGTTTCTTAAGAAAGCAAAAAGATGTTGCGAATTGAAGGAAGAAAAGATGGCCCTTTTAAAGGAATTGGCTCAACTGAATTTTACCTTAAGAAAAAAATATTTTCATTGATAAAGTATAAAAATAAGCATAACATTTTATCTTTATCCGTTTTACATGATAATTACCTACCACTCCCCTTATTGTTGGGACGAGATTGTTTGCAAACGTTCAACATAAATTTATATATGCGCACTGAACTTATTAATTTAATTTCTATCAATGTTAATAAGAACACAATGAAGTGTAAAGATATTTTAAGTTCACCAATATCTAACGATAATAAAAATAAAAAAGAAAATACGAAAATAATCGAGGATATGCAGTCGGATTTTAGTGAAATATGTAATGTTCAGGTTTGTAGGGACCAAGAAGAAATTGACATTGGTTTAGGTAGTAAGGAAGGATTTGCAAAACATATCGAAGATATGATAAAGAAGTATAGTGATAGAAGTAAAGACATGCCTACTAAGAGTAGTTATGAGGCTAAAATAACATTGACTTCCGATGATCCAACTTTCTGTGCTCCAAGAATGCTTTCTTTTAAAGAAAACGATGGGATGAACCGTATAATTGAAGAATTGCTTGACAAGGAAATTATTAAACACAGTAGCTCGCCATACGCTTCGCCCATTGTATTAACGAAAAACGGGGAAACGCGATTATGTATAGAATACAGAAATGTAAATAAGCTGATTGTACTGGAAAATAATCCTTTGCCACTCGT
The DNA here is from genome assembly GCF_013731165.1 of Rhagoletis pomonella. Lineage (NCBI taxonomy): Eukaryota > Metazoa > Arthropoda > Insecta > Diptera > Tephritidae > Rhagoletis > Rhagoletis pomonella. The sequence goes on along the minus strand of NW_023459293.1, from coordinate 57,565 downwards.
AGAAGACTGCTTAGAATATTTGGGAGATAAAAAATATTTTACGCTTTTAGATTTGAAGTCGAGTTTCCACCAGATCAAAATGGCGGAAGACTCAGTTAAGTATACAAGCTTCGTGGTGACAAACGGGCAATACGAGTTTTTGAGAATGCCATTTGGCCTTAAGAATGGTCCAGCCATATTCCAACGATTTGTAAACACAATTTTTAAAAATTTAATAAATCAGAATTTATTGGTAGTTTATATGGATGATCTAGTTATTGCCACAAAAACAATTGAAGACTATCTAGACCAATTCGCTTTAAGTCCAGTGACGGCTTTAGAGATATTGAGAGAGAAAGCAAGTAAAACGAGTAAGAAAGTCTAAGTTCGGGTGGAGCCGAACATTAAATACCCGGCGCAAGTATTAAATATATGTTTTCCACCTTTTCGAAAGCTACCGCTACATGCTAAGCCGGGGTGTATCAATTTTGAGTAAATTAGCGTCCTTAAATTTCGTAATATTGAAATTTCAAGCATTTCTGAAATTTACCGTTATATGAAAAGCGGCCGTAATTTTGGTCCGATTTCAGCAACGGTTTGCCTTTGTGTGGCACAAATTGCTAGAACGGTTAGCGAGATACATATATGTGGTCATAAGTGGCCGGTACCACGCCCATTTTCCAAAATTTTATCACAGGCGTATTTCTTGGTAAAGAATTGTTGCAAGCATCAATTTTGAATAAATTAGCTTTAATATTTACTGATTTATCGAAAATTTTGTATTTCTCTAAATTATCGTTATATGGATGTGGGCGTGGTTATTGTCCGATTTTAAAAGTTTTCGGCCATTTGATAGGCTGTACTAAGGCCAACACTGTGCCAAGTTTGGAAGAAATTGGTGCAGCGGTTACCAAGATATACACATGTAACCATAAGTGGGCGTGGCTACGCCCATTTTCCAAAAATGTATAACGTTCTTATTTTTCGTCTAAAACTTATTGTAAATATCAATTTCGAGTCAATGAGCTTCAGTAGTTACTAAAATTTCGCAGTTTTCGTATTTCTGAAAATTACCGTTATATGGGAGGTAGGCGTGGTTATTGTCCGATTTCGCCCATTTTCAATATCCGTCCTACGCCCAAAAGAAGTGCATGTACCAATTTTCGTTAAGATATCTCAATTTTTCTTCGAGTTATCGTGTGCACAGACGGACGGACGGACAGACAGTCACCGCTTAATCGATTTCTCTTTTCACCCTGATGATTTATGTATACATTTGTCTTATCTATCTCGATTCGTTTTGCCTGTTACAAACAACCGTTATGTGAACAAAGTTATAATACCCTTGTGCACAAGTGCGCTCGGGTATAAATATTGAAAAAATTCCAAACTATAATAAGGCATACAACGAAAAGACAAATAGAGCGGTTAGTTTATTCAAGGAAGGTGACTTCGTTGTGATTAAGAATATCGACACTTCAGTTGCCAAAATTCAAAGGCCCATATAGAATCTTTAAAGTATTACCAAATGATCGGTATGTCATAAAAGACATAGAAAACGGTCAGATAACACAAGTACGGTACGACGGTGTGGTTGAGGCGGTCATATCAGATTGTGGAAAAGCAAGGAAGACGTAAGCAACACTTTATTATAAATGCAAACATATGTAATTATTAGATTATCATGTTGGCTCTAGCTCGGTAAATACTTAAAGCAAAGTTTACATGATCGAAATCGATCACTATTGTCATGTTGGACGAGCTGTAGTAGAACCGCAGCCTTATATATAAGTTATTTGGCAACGCTAGATAATGTAGTAGAACTGCAACCCTAGATAGAAATAATTTGGCAACCTTAGACAAGTACTGGGTGGCGCCGAATGAGCTATATGGTTTGAACTCTTTATAATAGTTTTTTTTTTTATTCTATGCCAACGGGATCCACGCCTGGAAATGACCTGCCAGCAGCGTTGCCGAATGCTTTTGCTGAAAAATCGTAATTTTACCTTGAAAAAATCGTAATTTCGGCAAAAAAAAAATCAAATTTTTGGTTATAATACTGGGTGGCGCCAAATGAGTTATATGGTTTGAATTCTTTTTAACAGTTTTCTTTGGGGATATTTGAAAGAAAGAGTGTACGTTAACAAACCAAGAACCATTCTCCAACTCCAAACCAACATTCGAAATGAAATCATGGCCATCACACCCGAAATTCTGCGAAAAGTTATGGAAAATATGCTAAAAAGAGCACGGATGTGCGAAGCAGAAAATGGACATAACTTACAGGATATCATTTTTCAAACTTAATTGCAAAAAATTGCCCAATAATATACTGTATTTAAAAAAAAAATATATAAGAATCGCATAAATAAAAAAGTTATAAACCATTTAAACCATATGGCTCATTCGACGCCATCCTGTATATGAAATATGGCAACCCTGTCTTTATGTCATCACTAAATAGAGATTAATAAATTATTATTCTACCAACCCTGAAAGCGTGTGTTATTTGTATTCTACAATAATAATTTTCTGAATTCTATAACTTTTCCCTTTTTCAAAAGTTTCTTGATGATTTTTTTTTCTGAAAAATTTTCCCTACAAAACTTTCTTGAATTACTTTTCCTTCTTAATTTTTCGCTTGCAAATTGTTCGCAAAAACTTACCCTCCGTTTTTTCTTTCAAAACTACATTTTCTTAAAAAGTTTTACTTAATAATTTTTCGCAATTTTTTTTTGTTTAACAAATTTTCCTTAATTTTTTTTTCAAATTAAAAGCACATAAAAATTTTCTTAAAATTTACATTTTCCTAGAAAAAAGAAATTTGCCAAATTTTCATCATACAAATTTTCGTAAAAAATTTTCTTCAAAAAGTCAAAAAAATTTCTAATTTTTTTGTGCCTTTTCCTTTTTTTTCGTAAAAATTTTCTTAAAGAGGTGAACACTTAGCATTTTTCCCCAAATTTTTTCGTCAATTGGCATTGGTGTAGGTAGTAAGGAAGGATTTGTAAAACATATCGAAGATATGATATAGAAATATAGTGATAGAAGTAAAGACATGCCTACTTAGAGTAGTTATGAGGCTAAAATAACATTGACTTCCAATGCTCCAACTTTCTGTGCTCCAATTGTATTAACGAAAAAGAAAGGGGAAACGCGATTATGTATAGACTACAGAAATTTAAATAAGCTGATTGTACGGGATAATTCTCCTTTGCCACTCGTAGAAGACTGCTTAGAATATTTCTAAGATAAAAAATATTTTACGCTTTCAGATTTGAAGTCGAGTTTCCACCAGATCAAAATGGTGGAAGACTCAGTTAAGTATACAAGCTTCGTGGTGCCAAACGGGCAATACGAGTTTTTGAGAATGCCATTTGGCTTTAAGAATGGTCCAGCCACATTCCAACGATTTGTAAACACAATCAGAATTTATTGGTAGTTTATATGGGTGATATAGTTATCGCCACAAAAACAATTGAAGAGTATCTAGACCGATTCGCTTCAAGTCCGGTGACGGATTTAGAGATATTGAGAGAGAAAGCAAGTAAAACTATTGAAAAAATTCCAAACTATAATAAGGCATACAACGAAAAGAAAAATAGAGCGGTTAGTTTATTCAAGGAAGGTGACTTCGTTGTGATTAAGAATATTGACACTTCAGTGGGCATATATAAAAAGTTTTTGCCAAAATTCAAAGGCCCATATAGAATCTTTAAAGTATTACCAAATGATCGGAATGTCATAAAAGACATAGGAAACGGTCCGATAACACAAGTACGGTACGACGGTGTGGTTGAGGCGGTCATATCAGATTGTGGAAAAGCAAGGAAGACGTAAGCAACACTTTATTATAAATGTAAACATATGTAATTATTAGATTATCATGTTAGCTCTAGCTCGGTAAATGCTTAAAGCAAAGTTTACATGATCGAAGTCGTTCATTATTGTCAGGGTGGGCGAGCTGTAGTAGAACGGCAGCCTTATATATAAGTTATTTGGCAACCTTAGATAATGTAGTAGAACTGCAGCCCTAGATAGAAATTTGGCAACGTTAGACAAGTACTGGGTGGCGCCGAATGAGCTATGTGGTTTGAACTCTTTATACCAGTTTTTTTTTGAATTCTATGCCAACGGGATCCACGCCTGGAAATGACCTGCCAGCATCGTTGCCGAATGCTTTTGCTGAAAAATAGCCATTTTACCTAGAAAAAATCGGAATTTCGGCCAAAAAAACCTCAAATTTTTGGTTATAATACTGGGTGGCGCAGAATGAGCTATATGGTTTGAATTCTTTTTAACAGTTTTCTTTGAGGATATTTGAAAGAAATAGTGTACGTTAACAAACCAAGAACTATTCTCCAACTCCAAAACAACATTCGAAATGAAATCATGGCCATCACACCCGAAATTCTGCGAATAGTTATAGAAAATATGCTAAAAAGAGCACGTATGTGCGAAGCAGAAAAAGGACATCACTTACAGGATATCATTTTTCAAACTTAATTGCAAAAAATTGCCCAATAATATACTGTATTAAAAAAAATTATAATAATTGCAAAGTTATAAACCATTTAAACTACATAGCTCATTCGGCGCCACCCTGTCATATACATGTCATCACTAAATAGAGATTAATAAATTATTATTCTACCAACCCTGAAAGCGCGTGTTACTTGTATTCTGCAATAATAACTTTCAGAATTCTATAACTTTTCCCTTTTTCAAAAGTTTCTTGATGATTTTTTTTTCTGAAAAATTTTCCCTACAAAACTTTCTTGAATTACTTTTCCTTCTTAATTTTTCGATTGCAAATTGTTCGTAAAAACTTGCCCTTCGTTTTTTCTTTCAAAACTACATTTTCTTAAAAAGTTTTACTTAATAATTTTTCCAAAATTTTTTTGTTTTACAAATCTTCCTTAATTTTTTTTTCAAATTAAAAGTACATACAAACTTTCTTAAAATTTAGATTTTCCTGAAAAAAAGGAATTTGCCAAATTTTCATCATACAAATTTTCGTAAAAAATTTTCTCAACAAGTAAAAAATTTTTCTCAATTTTTTTGTTTGCCTTTTCCTTTTTTTTCGTAAAAATTTTTCTAAAGAAGTGAACACTTAGCATTTTTTCCCCAAATTTTTTCGTCAAACATGTTTTTTCCTAAGACTTAAAAGTTTTTCCCTTATTTTCCTGAGACGAGTTGGTTTCTTCATACTTTCCACGTTTTTTCTCTTAAATTTCATTCCTCAAAAATTTAATTTTAATTTTTTTGTTATTACTTTTTTTGTTGTTTTTTTTTACTTTTTTTTCCTAAAGTATTCCTACATTGTGTCCTCCTTATTTTCTTGTTTTTCCCTCTTGAAATTCATTAATCATACGACTTTCTTTAAATTTTCTCTAAGGCTTCAAAACAATAAATTTTTTTTTCTATAGCATTTCCTACGCAGATTTTCCCCTCATACATCGTTTTCCCTCTGCAATTCTTCTCTACAATCTTCCTCAAGTTTGTTTGTTTATGTACCCCTTTCCTTCCAAAACTTCCCTTAATTATTTTCCCCTCCTTCGTCCCGGTGCCTTCGTTTCGGTTCGTCTTTCCGTCTTTCCACCTCCACTATATCTGGTGAAGGGAAGTTTCTTACCGTGTACGGTCCGCTATATTTTGGGGCCAACTTTTCCGCAAAGTTCTCCACTGCCTTCGACTGTGGGTGCTCTCTGAGTAACACCAGATCGCCTATAGCTGGCCTCCATTGCCTCCTCCGTAGGTTATAGTGCCGTGCTTGTTCCGCTGATGCCCGCTGTTGGTTTTGGCGCACAAGACTGAACACTTCCTTTAGCATTGTGGCCTTCTCGTTTGGCGTCGTCGAGTTCTGCCCCGTGCCGAACGTGCTCTCGTCGTAGCTGCCCTTGGGAGTCTCGGCTCGCGTCATTGTGTCAGGAATGCCGGACTGTAGCCGGCGGACTCGCAGATGGTAGTATTCAGTGCTAGCATTATTTCGGGTAACAGGTCGTCTCAGTTCCGTTGTTGCTCGCCTGTAAACTGTGCTATGATCTGTTTTACGTTACGGTTCGTTCTCTCTGCCGGGTTTTCCTGTGGGGTATACGAAGCAGTGAACTGGGCCCTATTCCACTTTGCACTTTGTAAGTTTTTCGTCAATTTGCAAAACTTTGTGTTCCTCAGAACTGTAAAATTTGATAAGTGATAAGTTGAAGTTGATAAGTGTAATTTGCAAAGTCTTTGCAATTTTTGTACTCTCTTTGCAATTTCTGTTCCACGTACGTTCTCTTGTGCAAAGTGCAAAGCTAATATTGAAAAGTGTAATTTGCAAAGACTTTGCAAATAAATGCGCTCTTTCGTTCCTCAAAAACTGTAAATTCTATGTTTGCAAAGCAAACTTTGATAAGTTTGTCAAACAGTTGAAAGGTAAACGATCGCTTTACGAATTCATATTGTTATAACCAGTGTTGCCGTTTTAGCCCTTTGGTGGCTAGATTTAGCTACCACATACTTTTTTTGGCCACATAAATTTAAAATTACCCTAGCCCTTTTTTTAGCCCTTTTTAGAGTTTATTCATACTTGGCATGAAAAACTTGTATATGCTTAATTTGATCAAAAATTTTTTGTTCATCTATGTAAGAGATGAATTTTTAAACTAAGAACGACTGATATATATAAATTAGACTGCATCACTCCCCATACAAAAAAAAAATTGGTACTATTTTTCCATTGGAATTATAAAATCTATTATATTATAAGACGGCCACCAAAATATTTCGGAAAAATATTAAGATTTAAGTGAGCTGGACCGATTTGAAAATACCTCCAAAAATGGAGTTTTTTATGAATAACAATAGTTTCTTAAAGATTTTTTTTAAAAAATCCCCTCAAATGACGAAACGGTTTAAGCTTAAAATATTTGCATAAGAATATTTAAAAAAAACAGAAAAAAAATTTTGAACGGAATCGTAATGATAGATTTTTGATGCTGTTTTTTTAACTTTTTTCAAAGATTGGTATAGGAAAAACTTGAATAACTGAACCTAAACTCTTCCGATTTAGACTTAAGAGGTGTCAATGGAAAGGTATTTTCCCTTTTATTTCTTTGCTAATAAAGTCATTCAAAGGATGGAAGAGAAAGGTAGGATGAACGAACTTCTTTCAAAGTTGAATTAAGTTGTGTTGGTATTCGAAAAAACAAGATGGGACACGAATGTCGTTTTTTTGGCCAGAAATAAAAACAGAGTGAAAATACCTTTCTACTGAGATCCCATAAGTCTACATCAGAACATTTTTGGCGCAATTATTCAAGTTTTTCGTAAACCAATCTTTGAAAAAAGTAAAAAAACAGCATCATAAATCTTATTCTTACGATTCCGTTGAAAAGATTTTTAAAGATTTTTATGCAGATTTTTTAAGCTTAATCTAATTTGTCATCTGAGGGGACTTTTATCAAAAATTTTTTTAAGAAACTATTTTTATTCATAAAAAACTTCATTTTTGGAGGTATTTTCAAATCGGTCCAGCTCGCTTAAATCTTAAAATTTTTCCGCAATATTTTGGTGGACGTCTTAAAATATAAGAGATTTTATAATCCGGGCGGAAAAACCGCAACTTTTTTTGGTGATGCAGTCTAATATACATATATGTAGTGTATGTTCCTTACGTTTTTATACTACTATAGTTTAAAGTAGATAAGTTTACGGCCCTTAATATGTGTATGTTCTTGTGGTGTGATTGTACCAGCTGCTGGTGCGACTTCAAAAACTATTTGAAAATTTTATGATTGAAATGATTTGATGAAATTAGCTCAATTTTCTAAGTAAAAAGTATTTTGGCGGAAATTTCTTGCCCTATATGGGTCAAAGGCGTGTTAGTGGAAGATTAAGTTCACGATATTGCAGTTTTGAAAAAAACAATGTTTAACAAAATGGTAGAAAAATTATGAAATTTTGGATCTAATCATTTCGATCTTTTCTCGACCTCATTTGTAAAGAAATAAATATTGTACCAGCATGCTGGTAAGTTATATGCTTCGAGTCTGATGGTACAATCACTTGATGGAGCCAGCAAGCTGGTGTCGTATATTTCCCCTTTTATACAAAAAGGTTTTTGGTTGGATAAAATCTTAGGTTTTTTCCAGACTTCATTGTTTTTCTATACCATTACTTGTGGAAAATGTTTGCGTGTGTACTTATATATGTATATGTAAGTAAAAAATTTAGCTACAATTTTTAGCCACAACGACTTTTTTAGCTCTTTTTTAGCCCTTTTTTAACGGAATTTGGGTACCGCTAAAAATGATTCGCGGCAACACTGGTTATAACTAGTCAAGCTTTAAAAATGTTACGACGCACAGTGCCGCCTAAGTGGGCAAAAATCGAAAAATTCGTTATCTGCAATGTGAACTTATTTGGCATTTTTGTAAAGACAATTTATCCACTAAAAAGAATTGAGTAGACATTTCCCTAAAAAATTAATTATATGCCGCCAGGAAGCCACTAAAGTCGACAAATTTTAAACTAAGAATTTTAATAAGAGTATAGCCATGCGTAAGCTCTTCACAGAAAAAAATTTCAAAGATATATTCTTTAAAATAAAATATTGGTTTGACGTTTCTTGTTTAAATATAGATAGACGAGAATTACAGCAATTAAAATTTTGGAATAAAATTAAATACAAGGTGTAACTGTGGTGTTCCAAAAAAAAAAAAAAAAATTTATGCAAAATTACAAAAAATGCTAAATTTTAATGGAATGAATAAAAAATACATGTAAGACTAGGTTACTTTTTATTATTTTATAAAATAGAACGGGTTTTTAGCTTTCATAAAAAGAAATAAAAACCTGCTCATTTTTTGCACTTTCCGAAGTAATGCGTTTTTCGCTAATGCATAAAATAATTTTTTCTTTTTTTGTCAGTGCCTTGAGGTCTGCACAATTCGTTCCATTTTCAAAAATGAAGTATCAGATTAAAAAGCTTGACCTGTAGACAATAAAAAGTTTATTTTTTTTTAAGAGTTGCCACCTGTTTAAAAATTAGTTTGTTAAAAAATTAGATACACATTTTTTTATAAGTTAAATGAATTATTAAGAGATGGGTATCAATCGAAATGTGTATTAGCTACATGTAGAGAGTTGCCACCTGTTTAAAAAATCAAGTTCCACTCGAATTAAAGGAATTAGGTAATTGAAATTGATGAAAGAGGTTTAACAAGGTTTTAACTTAAAAATATTACGAATAGGGTTGCCACCTGTTTGTAAAGTCGAATTTAGTTAAACTAAAATAATAATTACGTCAAGCCATAGGATTACGCCATCGTATTTGTTGTTTTATTACAAATACATACATTGTCGATCAGTGATTTGTTCTGATTACATTCCTTTTAAATTACTGGACTTTTAAACTAACTCAGGAATGTTTTTACTCTCCATTTATTTCTTGCTAAATATGTCAAATTTTTTCATTTGTCTGATACTCATATTTATATACATATTTCAGTTACCTTATTCTCTTAATTAAAGAGAATTTGATTTTTAAAACACTCCTGCGTGTCATTTAGAGGTAAAGTATTTTCAAAACTAGTTCAATTGATACCCATATTGTAATATCTAATTCATTTATTTTTTTAAATAATTTTAATAAAATTTGTAACAGGTGGTAACCCTTTTCAAAAATAAAAAACTTTATTGCACATCTACAGGCCGAGCCCTGTCATTTCACACCTCAGTTATCCAAAAACCAATTGCATTTTTGAATTTAGCGTCCTCAATTTTACTTAGAAGCGAATTTTCATTTAAATCCGTCCATAATTCTATTTTTGCCCAAATTTTATATGAAAGGGAAGCACTGTGCGACGTGAGTTTTTGTTCGAAAATAGTGAAGACGCGGTTATAACTAGAAATTATAGGGACCGAATTAATTTTTCGGGACTACAAAATTTTATCATGCGAGTGGAAGGGAAAGGGTTACTTCACTAATGCAATACTTCTCCTTATACCAACCATTAAAGTGAAATAAAAGTGGTCCTTTGCCGATGATCTTTTTTCACTGAAAAAGCGTTGTTTGTTTTGGGGTTTGAGATTAACAGTAACAAGTTTTATGTAACCCAATTTTCAATATAGAAAGTAAAAATATCAAATTCCTTTATTTTTTATTTTTAAATAAAAAACATAAAAAAATAAACAAATACTAAATGGGAAAATAAAAATAATAATACATAAAAAACTCAAAACTCCTCAATAAACAACCGCGAACGCGAAATATTTTCCGTTTCTGCCGCTGCAATTTCGCGGGTTATGGCAGAGGGGGGAAGTTGGAGCTCCCTCTCCAATTTCAGGCATTGAAGTTTTCTGTAGTAAACCTCAACCTCAAGGAGCTCCAGCCAACATTTTTTCTCTCTATCCAAAGTTTCACTTGGAAACTTGGTAGAGCTCTTCCTTTTCCTTGGGCTTGGAGGGGGATTGGCAGGTGTTTCTTCTGCCATCGATACTCTGAAATCACACTCAGCTGATGGTAGGTTTTCTGAGTTTCCATAACTTACTGGCGAATTTAATCCATCTACCACAGCTGAGTCTGATTCCAGAATATCGAGGATGGCCAAGTCAGCTTCATCCATAACGCTGTCCTTCCCCCCTCTGGATCCAGTTTTTCGGGCGTTATCCCTTTTACTCTGCAAATTAACAAAATAAAAATAAAAATAAATAAAAATATTAGCTTATTTTCATATATAATAATCAGAACAATATATTTCATGCCAGCGAGGTGTATTTAAACTTTATTAGGCCACTGTATGTACAAGGTACATACATACATACGCTAAATGAATATTTGCCTATTCAAATACTTACGGTATATTTTTACAGTACATATAGCAAATAATTATATTGTGCATATACCCGTTCTTCTAATCAGCAAGAGTTGTTTATTGAGCGCACTGTTAACTCACAACAACAATGTCTATGATAACGATTTGTGTTGTTGTTGTCAACAAGATGCTTGTTAGTTATTAGCAGGGAACGGCTTTTTAGGACCTAAAAACCTATAAAAAAGGCAAAATAAAATAACGAAATAGGCTGGGAAAGGTAAAATAAAATAGCGAAAAAGGCAGGAAAAGACAATAGGTATTGCAAAAAAGGCAAAAAAAGCCAAAACAAAATAGCGAAAAAGGCAGGAAAAGGCACTAGGTTTTGCAAAAAAAGCTAAATAGGGCACTAAAAAAAGACAGAAAATACGAAGAACAGTCAAAAAGTACATTTATTTTAGAAATGTTTATATTACAAGTAAAAAGAGAAAAACTATGAACTAGTTTCATTATATGAAAAATTTGTACTTTGAGTCTTTGACTATTTTATCCTTTCGAGTTTCTAACTCATAAAACTTTAATCTGTATAGTTGTAGTAACACTGAACCACAAGATGTATTTTGAAGTTTTCTGGCAGCATTTTCATTCGATTTTCGCGAAGAAATGCCTTGAATGTACTAAATGTGCGCTCGACGTAAGTTGATACAAGTGGAGCCCAATTTAAATATATAACGTTTGAAACGTTCATATTATCAGGAATAGGGGCGTTTTCCTCACCTTCTACAATTTTATCCACACCCGTTATTGTCTCCAAGCCTACGTTAGCTGAGAAAACGGCTTTGAATTTTTCTAACACCAATTTGGCAAGAAGTCCCTGCGCTTCTACAAGCCGCATGGGCATGTGTATATTTTTTTAATCTTAAAAATTGGTAATGCTATAATCACTTTTCTAAAGGTAGAAAAGGCAAAAAAGGCAAATATATTAAAAAAGGCAAATATTTTAAAAAAGGCAAAAAAACGCAATATCAAATGTGTATATATGGAATCAGGGAAAGCTAAATCGTGGACATTCTTAATCGAATATACTCTATCTCTTTAGCAGAAAAAAAAGGCAATTTCCATAAAATCCGTTCCCTGGTTATTAGCATTGCACAATATAAGAATTAATAGAAATTCCAACAGTAACAAATGAGGCAAATATAAATATTTGCTATGTGTAGGCAATAAATTGTTGTACTTACCAATGTCCGCCTCATCCAGAGCCCAAACAAACTGTCCCTCGCATAGGTCCATGTTTTTTGGGCCAGTTACAGGGATTGGGCTTTTTTCAAAACATCCTCCCAGGCAGCCTGCTTATCTAATTTGTTAACCTTCAAAATGAAATATAAACTTAATTATGTTTGAAATTTACAATAATTTTATTAAAAAAAATACTTACTTTATTGTTTTGAAAATTTGCAAAAAAAATGTCTTTTTATAAGCTTTTATTTAACTTGGTCATCCCGCGCAAATCGCGCAAATTTCCAATCGATTTTAAACTGACTTCCCGACAAGTTAGAGACTTGAAATTTTCAGCATAGTTCCAATCACGATGACAATGCAATTTAAAATATAAATGAATTCCCCATATGGTCCAGGGGTCTTGATTCAAAGGCGGTAAAAAAATAGTAAGATTTATGGCTAACAGAGCGTAATTTGCCAAAGAACGTAAAACCACTATAAAATTGTTAAAGCTGTCGGCGATAGTGTAGCAAGGCTACTTGTGGCAAATTCTGATATCAACCTAGTCTAGATATGAACCTCGTTGTAAGTTAGAAGACTCCAGATGTCGCCTCGACAGCAGAAGTTAAATATTGCGCCTAAATATATGCCGGTCTACAACAGAAATGGACGACACGCCATTTCTTTAAATAAAATTAACTGCTGCTATATGTAAATATGTATGTTTATACAAACAATAAGCAAACAACATTTTGCTTGCCAAGTCTTCTGTTCTCTTTCATTGCAAGTTGAATTATTTTAATATCTATTGCAAAATTTTGTACATAAAATGAAATAACACTTTTTAATATACAACGCTTTTATAAATGGACTAAAAATTATAAAATAAAATAATGTAAAAAAAATATTTTTTAAAAACAAGCTTTTATTTAACATGTACAATTAAAGGAATAAAATAAGGTAGTGTAACAAAAGATTTTTTAGCAAAAAAATTTTGTCAAAACTGCACTAAAATGAATAAAATAAAATAAGTTCGTTACTCGTTAAAGTTACTAGAAGCCATTTAGTGAAAGGAGTTATTCAAACTCTAATGAAAATTACTAACAATTTTGTACTAATTTACTTCGTTTTTAAAAAAGCTTGTCGCGCGAATAGCAAACCGACATTTAAATATCTGCATACATACATATACATACATACCTAACCAATTATGCATGTACGCTGTACACTTTTCACTTTGCAATAAAATACCAATCGATAAGTGCAAAGTGAAAAGTTGATAAGTTGTTTTGTGGAATAGGGCCCTGGTGTTTTGCTCCATATTGCTCGAGGAACCGCTTAAATGCTCGACTGTTGAATTGCGCTCCGTTATCCGTCACCAGGATTTTCGGAACGCTGAATCGCGCGAGGATTCATTCTCGGAACGCTGCCCTTGGGGCTCTCGTGAGAGAGCGTCCGCAATAACGTTCAGCTTTCCTTTTCTATACTGTGCGTCGAACGAGTGTTGCTGCAGCTCGAGTGCCCACTTCGGGACTCTACCGGATGGACTCACGATCGCGTTTAACCACTTTAGAGACAAGTGGTCCATTATCTCCGTAAACGAGTACCCCTCCAGGTATGGCCTCATTTTTCGAATCGTCCACATAATAGCTAGGCATTCTTTCTCTGTCGAAGAGTAGTTGCGTTCCGCCTTCTTAAGGTGGCGGCTGGCATAGGAGATCACTCGCCCTTCTCCATCGATTTCTTGGGTGAGCACCGCTCCCAAACCATAGTCACTTGCGTCTGTCTGAAGTATGAACTCCTTCGAAAAGTCGGGGCAAGCCAGTACCGGGGCTTCTCTTAGTGCGCTTTTCAGGGCTTCGAAAGCAGCCTGTTGCTCATGCGACAACTGAAATCGCTTGCCTTTCTTTAGTAGCACGGTGAGCGGGTGGATGACGCGCGAAAAATCTGGTACGAATCGTCGGTACCAGGACGCTACGCCTAGAAAGCGACGTAGCTCACGCGTGTTCGCCGGGGCCTTCATGTTCTTTACAGCGTCGACCTTGTCTGGATCCATACGGATGCCATCCTTGCTTACTACGTGACCTAAATACTTAAGCTCGTCCTTAAAAAAATCGCACTTTTCCGGATTGACCTTCAGGCTCGCCTCTCGTAATCGTCGAAATACCTCGGTGAGACGTCAGATGTGTTCCTCCACGGATGTGCTGGTCACGATTATATCGTCCAGGTAGGCGAATGCGTGTGGCTCTAGTTCGGGCCCTATAACGCGGTCTAACGCACGTTGGAACGTCGCTGGGGCTGAGGGAGCCCAAACAGCATCACACACCATTGGATTAGTCCACGAAATGGCACGGTAAACGCCGTACACTCTTCACTTCCCTCATCCATCGGAATTTGCCAATAGCCGTTCTTAAGATCCAATCTGCTGATGACCTTGGCACTGCGAAGCCGCTCTAGGATGTGATGGATCCTAGGTAGTGGGTACGCTTCGGGCACAGACGGTGCGTTTAGCTGACGGTAGTCCACGCATAGTCTCCACTTCCCGTTCTTCTTCCTTGTTAGCGCAATTGGAGCATTATGTGGACTGTCCTCGATCTCTTTGTTTATTATCTCCTGCATGCGTGGGTTCTTCGGAAATTAACGCTGCTTAATAGGACGGTCGTCCCTCATGGAAGAATTCTCTAACCTCGGGCCTCTCTATGTTCAACGGGGGTTTAAGGACGTTTGGCGGTTGTGGGTCCTTCTGCGGGTTCATGCAAATTTACTCAGCCACAGTGATGCACGTGGCCTTCCCTGAAGGTGTATCAGTCGGTTTCAGCATCAAAGGCTGCCCTCCGCAGCGTATGGACGTACGCGCCTGGAAGAGGTAGTACATCCCGATGATCATCTCATCTGCGAGTCCTGGTAAGAGTAATAGCTCGCTGTCGTGGGTTTTGTCACCAAGACCGACAGTCGCATCTATAGCCTCGCGTATCATAGTTGGGCTGCCATCGCCCAACACAACCATTGTTTCCACCATCTTCACCCTCGATGGAGGAAAGCGTTCGGCATTCGCTTCGTTGATGAAGCTCCTTGTGGCTCCAGTGTCTACTGTCGCCTGCACTTGCGTCTCGTCTAGGGTGGCAGTGGCGACGATTCGCCCTTCGTCTTGGCGTAATAACGCCCTTAATGAGTGCGAGTAATCGTTTGGGTCTCCGCTCCTCGCTCTTGGCGGGGCCCGAGCTCGTTTCCCTGCATCCTTGTGCAGCAGTCTCTTGTCTGCACCCCCGGGACGGCCACACTCCCAACAGAAGTCAATTCTGAGGTTACGAAATCCGCACGCTACGTGGCCGTTCTCTCCGCATCTCCTACATGCGGTTCTTGGGTCTATCAGGCCTGCATCGTTCTGCGCTGTACTACGGTCATCACCTCTATGCTGGCATGGCCCGCACTACTGGGTCCATCGCTGTCGGTCTGAGAACTTGATCCCGCTCTTCTTGTCGCCTCTGTGGGATGGGCGCAAGTCTAAAAGTGTTTGGGTGGGTTTCGATGCTTCGAGGTGGCGTTGGTCGCTGGCTGGGTGGCTGCGTATTTCTGTCGGAGAGGGGTATGCTGGTGGTGGCACGTGGCAAATGGGATTAGTGACGCCCGGTCGTGCTTTGCGAAAAGTTCCGTCAGACGCCTCGTGTACTTTGGGTCGTCTTTAGTCTCTGACAGGAACTGTGATAGCCTTTTTCGCAGCTCGTCGACTGTCCCGGAGTCTTCTAGCCCGAACACCGCAATGTAATCGAGGAGTTGGTTCATACGTAGGTAATATACCCACGATAACTTCACCATCTTCACTGCTCTTAGGAAATATTACTAGGATTTGCCCTTTCCTGGGTCTTTTCACACATTAATTAATTAATTAATCCCAACGGCTTTTTACCCTCCATTCCCGCCCAACCGACACGAGAGGCGCAGTCCGCATGACGTACGGAACCTTTTTTTTTTAGTTTTTTGGTGCCGAGTAGTGGAAACAGGAGTTTGTTAAGTGTCGAGATCTAAAACTATTCAGCTACAGAATCAAATTCATCAGCTGATTGGATATGCTAAAGATAGTATATCAATTATTGATAGTGGAGATAATAGTTTTCTTTATAGTAAAAATCGAGTCCGATACGTCAAACGTGCTGGAATGACAGTTAAAATCCTGGCATAAACCACGGAATGATTCGTTTAGTTCAAAATTAGTTTTGCATGGCTTTAAAAATAGAGGTCGAAAGTGTCTTGACACTCGAGAACGAACATTAAAATTTACCTCAGCCAGGAGGGCCGGGCTATTAATCAAGCCTGTCATTAATTTTACGATAAATATTATACCTAGCATTTCTCTACGGCTTGCGAGTGTAGGCAAATTTCTGAGCTTTAGACGACTAGTGTAAGGGGGGAGATTGTAATCTGAATCAGTTAAAATTACGCAATGCAAAAAGCAAGAATTGTTTTTGAATTGATTCAATCCTTTCTGAATGAACTTGGTAGCGGGGATACCAAACAATAGATCCGTATTCTAGTATAGGTCTAACTAAACTGGTAAAAAGAGCTTTTGTAACATAAGGATCTTTGAACTCTTTTGACCATCGCCTTACAAATGCAAAAACGCCTTTGGCTTCATTGACTGTGACATTAATATGATGGTTGAAATTGAGTTTGGAATCCATTGTGATACCAAGATCGACAAAATTGGACACCTGCTCCAGATTATAATTTGATATTGAATAAACAGCTGGTTGAACAGCCCTCCGAGAGAAACACATAACTTTACATTTTTGAAGGTTTAGTGGCATATAGTTTGTATTACACCAACTAACCACGTTGTTCAGATCGGCTTGTAACAAAGACCTTTCTTCGATAGAGGACAATGTTTTAAAAAGTTTCACATCATCGGCATACATTAAAATTTTTGAATGTTTTATTATAGAAGAAATATCATTAATGAATATCAGGAACAGAATCGGACCAAGGTGGCTTCCCTGAGGAACCCCTGAAGAAACTTTAATGATGTTGGAAGAACAATTATTAACAATAACTCTTTGTGTTCTATCAGAGAGGTAAGATGAGATCCATTGAAGAAGACTGGGCTGAAAGCCGATTAGGTCGAGTTTACGGATGAGTAACGAGTCACATACTTTGTCAAAAGCTTTACTGAAATCGGTGTATATTACGTCGGTATGAAGATTTCCTCTAAAACCGTTTGAGACATGAGTTGTAAACTCCAATAAATTAGTCATGGTAGATTTTCCTTT
>NW_023459293.1:0-15305 GCF_013731165.1 Rhagoletis pomonella | reverse complement strand
CGATTAATGATAACATTTTTTTAATCGTTAACCGCTGGCTGCGATTACGTTTACTTAATTTAAAACATTAATCGTTAATCCAATTAAAAATAAAACTTCTACCTAGTTTGTAAAACGTTTGTTGGTATATATCTTATTGAAAATGCACACCAAATTGCTTAGATTGATGAGGAAACCCGACTTAGCCATACTGGATTAACTTGCTTTGTGTGCACAGGGCAATTCCAGCATAACTTAGTTAATCACCAAACCTACTTGGTCAAATTAAGAGTTAATGATTAAAAGTTAATTTTTTAATCGCGGTTACGATTAACTGTTTAGTCGGATTAAAATTAGTCATGATTAACTGTAATCAGATTGAATTTAATCGAATTAACTAACTAATTAAAACATCAATCGATTAATGCCAACATTGATTTCACATGCATATCACTATACCAAGTTTCAGTTCTGTCCCACAAATACTTCCAGAGATATGTATGTAATATGAAAATTCCAATTTGCATGGGAGGGGCCTTGAGTTATCGGACTTACTTTCAGTCTAAGACCATCCTTCCGAAATCCGTAGTAAGTGTACTAAATTTCGTTCTGATCGGAAAACCGGTTAAGGAAGTAGCCTATTTTTCAATCCAGGTCATAAACCATCTTTGAGCAAAATTTCATTTTCAAACAGGTGGCAATTCTTAAAAAAAGTAGCCTATTTTCCAGTCTAGGTCATAAGCTATCTGTGTGCAAACTTTCATGCAAATCAGTTCAGTCATTTCCACGTATTAATTTAATTAAACTTTCCTAATACGTGATAACTCTTAAAATAGTAGCCTATTTTCCAACATAGGTCATAGGCTATCTCTGTGCGAAATTTTATGCAAATCCGTTTAGTCGTTTCTGCGTATTAATTTAATTAAACTTTTTTAACAGCTGGCAACTCTTCCAAAAAAATTGTCTATTTTCCACTGTAGGTCATAAGCTATCTGCTCGCAAAATTTCATGCAAATCCGTTCAGACTTTTCCGCGTATTAATTTAATTAAACTTTTTTAGCAGGTGGTAACTCTTAAAAAAGTAGCCTATTTTTCAACCTAGCTCATACGCTATCTGCGTGAAAACTTCCATGCAAATCAGTTCACTCATTTCCGCGTATTAATTAAATTAAACATTTCTAACAGGTGGCAACTCTTAAAAAAAGGCCTATTAACCAATCTGGCCCATAAGCTATCTGCGTACAAAATTTCATGCAAATCCGTGTAGCCGTTTCCGCGTGATGATTTCCCAAACATCCAAACATACAAACTTTCACATTTATAATATTTATTATAAGATAAGATAAGATAAGATAAGATTAAGTTTTGGCTACTAGTTGGAAAGATATAGAGGTAAATGTGTTTTGGTTCGTGTCTCCACTACGAGATGCTTTGGTATGTATGTGGCGTCTGTATGTACCTTCATTTAATTTTTTAAGAAGGTTTTGTTCCAGGATGTTTTGATTCGTATGCGTTTGTGGGCGTGGCTGCTGCCTGAAATTCGAAAAATTCATTGATGCGGATATTAGTAGAAGGGTCTTCAAACAAGCTATCTAACGCTATCTTTTGCGTTTATAAAATATAAACATGTCATAACTTTATCGCTTGAAAACTAAAAATCGGACTGCTGAAAATATACATTTCGGGCAGTTCTCAAAAACTGGTCAGTCGATTTTATTCTAGGTTTCCAAAAATCTAGCCGAAAACCTTAGCTTTCATCTGGTATATAGCTTATATCTGGGAAAACTCTTGTTGTGGAGATATTGCGATTCAAATTGAAAAAAAATGTCGTTCCAAAAAGGGTTACAATGGTTAAAAATTAACATATCCGTCTAATTTGGTTACTCTAAGATATAAAAGTAATATACACAGTTCCCCGAAAAAATGCCCTTTCCCTGATTGCCACTTAAACCAAAATTCCCTGCAAATCGGGGTATTTCCCGCCAGTTGACAAGTTGAAGGATGCAGCTGTGCTAATCACCTTGTGCATGTCTTGGAAACCACAATTTGTGTGTATTTTAGAGTTTTTTTTTTTATTCATATTCCGAAATTGTAACATTTTTACCCATTTTAATTGCAGGTATATACACAGTAGTTAACTATGCTACATGGGTTTATCACACGCACTTAACCTACCTGTGCCGCTACTACTTACATACATATGTGTGTATAAGTTGCCACTGAGCAAAACTACTTGAGAAAAAAGCATTACGTCGTTTAAAGTACAAAACCGCGTATCGTCATTGTGCAAAACCGCGTAACTGACATTGGCTGCCAAAAATTGGATTTGCTCACACAAGCTCTTGGCTCAATCCTTATCCATTCGTGCTGAAATATGCTAGCGAGAAATGCGATTGCTTTGTAAAAAAGAGAACCATTTTGAAATATTAGTGTTTTTACTCCCTAGAAAATAATTTATGCAATCTCACATACGCGGTTTTGCATTTTGTTGATACGCGGTTTTGCACTTTAAACAACTAATTTAGTTTAATAGCGCAAGTGCAACACCGTACACCTGGTAGAAGTAAAACTTCTTAAAAAAAGCACATGTGGGCCCCCTACACCCGGTAGAAATCTTAACAAAAATAAACTACGAGACAATCAGACGAATACAGTTGTTTATTGTATCCATGTATGTATGTATTGGTACCAAGTTGATAAGTTTTTATCATGTCTCAATTTTTATATATATTTTTTTTTCTTTTCAAATACAAATAATATGATCATTCTTTTCCTCTTTATTCCGTATTCGAAAAATTATATGTGTCAATGGACACATCGATTTGAATACATGATTTAGATTAAGATTATATTTTTAGCAATTTATTTGAGAAAAATAAGACATTTAGATTATTGTTTGTATTTTCGTCGATTTTAAATTTGCTACCCCAAAATAACTGATATTAAATAAAACACCTCTTTGATGTAAAATTTTCGAGTGACGAAAGCTGAACTAGAAACACAAAATTTATGATATCAATTTCGTGAGGAAAATTATACGCATTTTTTCACTGCCTTTGAAACGTACGGAAAATCTTTTTTTTTATTTATTCGGAACGTTGCAAAACTGCGTCTACTGCTAGAAACACAAAATAAAAAACAGATCTTTTCTTTGTTATAACTTCTCCATATATGCAGCTAGAAACATGAGATTTCGCACTATTTTCACACTTTTGCAACGATTCGTATGAATAAAAAAAAAAAAGATCTTCCGTACGTTTCAAAGGCAGTGAAAAAATGCGTATAATTTTCGTCACGAAATTGATATCATAAATTTTATGAAAATACCTCTTTGAGGTAAAATTTTCGAGTAACGAAAGCTGAACTAGAAACACAAAGGCTGAATTTCTTTATTCATTCTGAACGTTTGGAATAAACTTTTTTGTTTACTTATTCTTTAGAACGTTCCTGATGATATGTTAACGTATATTTCAAAAGCATTCTGTTTATTCCGGCTGTGAAATGGGATTATCCGGAATGTATAAAGAAACGCAGCCAAAATTTATGATATCAATTTCGTGACGAAAATTATACGCATTTTTTAACTGCCTTTGAAACGTACGGAAAATCTTTTATTATTTATTCGGAACGTTGCGAAATTCCGTCTACTGCTAGAAACACAAAATAGAAAACAGATCTTTTCTTTGTTATAACTTCTCCATATATGCAGCTAGAAACATGAGATTTCGCACTATTTTCACCCCTTATCAACAGAAAGTTTACAGTAAAATTAACAAAGTTCGGGTCGCTATAACTATTTATTGCCCCCATACAACTGATTGTTCAGATATGGGTTTTTACTGTAAAACTCTTTTATTTGGACAAATAAAACCGATAAATTTCGTAAGCTATTTTATAAATAATAACACAAAGTCTACTGAGAAAATCGTCAAAATTTATGCTGTATAAGCTTTATCTCTTGTACCACTGGTTGTTCAGTTACCAGCTTTGCGATCTGTTAAATTAAAATTTTCAGACGTTCATGAAAAGTATGAAGCCTTCGGCGTAGCCGAAGACAGCGCTGCTCTTACTTGTTTTATTTTGTGTTTCTAGCAGTAGACGGAATTTCGCAACGTTCCGAATGAATAAAAAAAGATTTTCCGTACGTTTCCAAGGCAGTTAAAAATGAGTGTAATTTTCGTCACGAAATTTATATCATAAATATTGTGTTTCTAGCTCAGCTTTCGTCACTCGAAAATTTTACCTCAAAGAGGTGTTTTATTTGATATCAATTATTTTGGGGTAGCAAATTTAAAATGAACGAAAATACAAACAATAATCTAAATTTTTTATTTTTCCCAAATAAATTACTTAAAATGTTATCTAAATCTAAATTATGTATTCAAATCGATGTATCCATTGAAATATATAATTTTTCGAATACGGAGTAAAGCGGAAAGAATGATCACATCCTTTGTATTCGAAAACATTAAGAAAAATATTATGAGAAATGATAAAAATTTATCAACTTGGTACCAACTTTGGATACAATTAACAACTGTAGTCGTTTGATTGCCTCGTAGTTAAATTTTTGTTAACGGGTGTGGGCGCACACATGTGCTTTTTTAAGAAGTTTTACTTCTATCACGTGGTACGGTGTTGCTTTTTTCCCAAGTAGTTTTGCTCAGTCGCAATTTATACATTTTATGTTTGTAAGTATTGGCGGCACATTGGGTGAACTAAATGCATTCATTCAACTGTAGGTTATATTGTATGCGTCTTCCCAGGTAGATTAAGTGCGGGTGATAAACCCATGTACATAACTACAATTAGAATGGTGAAAACTATTACAATTTCGGCATGTGACTGGAAAAAAACTTTAAAAGACACACAAATTGTGGTTTCCAAGCCATGTACGAAGTGATTAGCACAGCTGCATCCTTCACCTTGTCAACTCGCGGGAAATTCCCCGATTTGCAGGGAATTTCGGTTTGAGTGGCAATCGGGGAATGGACACTTTTTTCGGGGAACTGGGTATGTTATTTTTATATCGTAAAGTAACAAAATTAGACGAATATGTTAATTTTTAACCATTTGAACCTTTTTGGAGCATATTTTTTTCTATTTGAATCTTAATATGTCCACAACAAGAGTTTTCCCAGATATAAGCTATATACCAGATGAAAGCTAAGGTTTTGGGCTAGACTTGTGGAAACTTAGAATAAAATCGACTCATCAGTTTTTGAGAAAATGCCCGAAATCTCTATTTTCAGCAGCCCGATTTTTATTATCAGGCGATAACGTTATGACATATTTATATTTTATAAACGCAAGACAGCGTTAGATAGCTTGTTTTAAGACCCTTCTACTGATATCCACCTGAATGGTATGAAATGACTAGTACGACCTCAGTGGTAGTTTAAAAAATCGCCTTTTTGAATTTCAGGCACAACCCACGCCCCCAAAGGCCTACGAATCGAAACATCTTAGAACAAAACCTTCCTATTTTTTTATGTGCTTTAATTCCTGAAAGTTTGCAAAAAATTAAATGAAGGTACGTACAGACGCCACATACAAGTTAACACCAGCGATAGGTTGATACCCTTCCATAAAGTGCTGACACCCCGCTGGTCAACATGCGCATCCGCTTGCCATTTCGTTACAACAAAATCAACAGTAAGCAATTGACTTCTCAGCGAATTGAAGCTCGGAACACTTTGACGACAGCAAGCGACAAGCAGCATCTGTCTAATTTTAAATACACACGTTCTTACGAACACAATTATTTTGACGACAGCACGACATCTTGGCTGCAGGACTGCAATTGTCGACGTCGCCAAATTAAATCTATTTCTAATTTTGCCGGCGACAATGAGTAGATGTAGTGCTGCAAAATTAAATTGTCGCAAAATTAATCACATATTCTTGATTGTTCATGTTTTTCTTATTTACTTAAATAAAAATACACAATTTGTGAAATAAATATACCAAAATGTCAAACTTTAAAATCAGCTGTTTGCTATGTCGCTGAGGTCTTCAAAATGTTTAAGAAGCTGGCTTCAAGGCGACATTTGTCGACAAAATGATGTCGCTGTCGTTACGTCGTGAAGTTACAGTCGTCAAAGTGTTCCGAGCTTGACTTCTCAACAAATTGGCTCTCGATCAACGAAAAGCTACTTCCACTGAAAAGGTGCTGACGCTCGCTAGTCTGCACGCGCATCCGCTTTGTCATTTCGGTGCAGCGCAAACAGTAGCATAACTACGGTGACCATCCGTTCTGTTTTTTGCAGGACCGTACTGTTATTTAAAGGTCTGTCCTGCGTAGTTTTTCAAAACAGAAAACCCCCAAAATGTACTGATTTTTTGTACGTGTCCTGCCTTTGTCCCGCATTTTCTTCGATATTTTAAAATTAACTTTTCCTAATCGAAATAAAAGCAGTGTCGATAACTAATTGATAACTACATAAGGGTAAGCTGGTTTTGAAGATTCAACTAGTCAATGCGTTCTAAATATTGTACGGTTATGGACAATGGATGACGAGAAATTGAAGACCAGCATTAAATATATCGATAACACTGTTCTACAAATTTTGTGGTAATCGCTTAAGAAAAAAAATATTTTCCAAGCCAATTTTCCTTTCAAACAAGCGTTTTCGTAATTTTTTCGAAAAACGTGCTTTTGGTACATTTCGAACCTATTCGTCAATATCTCACGAAAAAATTATCCAATCAACATAAGCGACCTACAGTCCTCACAAAATTTCGATGAAAATTATTGGTGTTACAAGCGACCAAAATCGAAAAATTGAAATTTCAATCATTTTCTTTTTACGGTAAATGAAAATCTGATGAGAAATGTAGATGTTACGGAACACAATCTGCACAAAATATATATATTTTTGCAAAGATCCCATCAATACCTTTCGAACTGTTGGTCGTTTCATGAGATATTGAGGAATAACTGAAAAAGTACTTAAAATACGTTTTTCGAACAAATCTCGAAAACACTTCTTTGAAACCATGGGTATTTTTTTCTTGTTCAACACCCAACGACCAGATTGCCTAAAAAATTTGCTTTACAAAGGTTCATATTTCGTGTAAAGTAATATGTAATATGCCTTATTATAATTTTGTAAATATTCATTACTAAAGATTAATACCAATGAAGCAAATGTGATTTATGTTTAAAGTTTAAAATTGGATTAATAATTAAGAAATATACACTCTTCGTTATTTGAATAGCGCATCCTTTTAATACTTAGTAGGTACAGTTTTTTCTTTTGTTTGTTTAATATTCATTAACTTTTTATAAAAATATGGCATTTTCTACGTCTACATCCCATTTTAAAAATTTTTGAAAATTAAAAAATAAAATAAACATAGGGGCGACAATTTTTTTTGTTGACGGTGCTGCGCATTTTCTTCCATATAAAAATTTTGTCAAGCATACTTTGTATGGTAGAAAATCAAAAAAAGGGTGCGCTATTCAAATGACGAGGAATGTATATATGTAGTATATTTTTGTTATTTTTATACTACGCAATTATATGTAGGTAAATTTTTTGAAAAATTGTCCTGCATTTTCAAAATATATTTATGGTCACCGTAAGCATAACGACCAACACGAACCATTTCCCACCAAGAGCGCTGACACCCCATTACGGCTTCAGTTTGGCAACGAGCAGCAACAACAATCAACGGACAGTTATTAGTTAGATTTAATATTTAAATAATAAGTTCTGCCCTTGTATTTGGACTTTTTTGTGCGTACTTGTAGTGAACGGCGGCCCTACATAGTAGGGAAATCTTACTAATATTATAAATGTGAAAGTTTGTATGTTTGGATGTTTGGGAAATCATCACGCGGAAACGACTGAACGGATTTGCAAGAAATTTGGTACGCAGATAGCTTATAGGCCAGATTGGTTAATAGGCTATTTTTTCAAAAGTTGCCACCTGTTAAAAAGTTTAATTTATTTAATATGCGGGAACGACTGAATAGATTTGGATGAAAATTTGCACACAGATAGCTCATGACCTAGGCTCGAAAATAGGCTACTTTTCTTAAGAGTTGCCATTTGTTAAAAAAGTTTCATTAAATTAATACGCGGAAACGACTGAATGGATTTGCACAAACTTTTGCAAGCAGATAGCTTATGACCTACAGTGGAAAATAGGCAAATTTTTTGAAAGAGTTGCCACCTGTTAAAAAAGTTTAATCAAATTAATACGCGGAAACGACTAAATAGATTTGCATGAAATTTTGCACACAGATAGCTTATCACCTAGGTTAGAAAGTAGGCTACTTTTTTAAGAGTTGCCACCTGTTAGAAATGTTTAATTTAATTAATACGTGGAAATGAGTGAACTGATTTGCATGGAAGTTTTCACACAGATAGCTTTTAACGTAGATTGAAAAACTGCCTATTTTTTAAGAGTTACCACCTGCTAAAAAAGTTTAATTAAATTAATACGCAGAATAGTCTTATGACCTACAGTGGAAAATAGGCTGACTTTTTGGAAGATTTGCCACCTGTTAAAAAAAGTTTTAATTAAATTAATACGCGGAAAGTACTGAACAGATTTGCATGACATTTCGCGCAGAGATAGCTTATGACCTATGTTGGGAAATAGGCTGCTTTTTTAAGAGCTGTCACGTATTAGAAAAGTTTAATTAAATTAATACTCGTAAATGACTGAACTGATTTGCATGAAAGTTGCACACAGATAGCTTATGACCTAGATTGGAGAGTAGGCTACGTTTTTAAGAATTGCCACCTGTTTGAAAATGAAATTTTGCTCAAAGATGGTTTATGACCTGGATTGAAAAATAGGCTACTAGGACGGTCTTAGACTGAAAGTAAGTCCGATAACTCAAGGCCCCTCCCATACAAATTGGAATTTTCATATTGCATACATATCTCTGGAAGTATTTGTGGGAGAGAACTGAAACTTGGTATAGTGATATGTATCTGAAATCAATGATGGGATTAATCGATTGATGTTTTAATCAGTTAGTTAATTCGATTAAATTCAATCTGATTACAGTTAATCATGATTAATTTTAATCTGACTAAAGAGTTAGTCGTAACCGTGATTAAAAAATTAATTTTTAATCATTAACTCTTAATTTGATCAAGTAGGTGTGGTGATAAATTAAGTTATGCTGGAATTTCCCTGTACACACAAGGCAAGTTAATCCGGTATGGCTAAGTCGGGCTTCCTCATCAATCTAAGCAATTTGGTGTGCATTTTCATTAAGATATATACCAACAAACGTTTTACAAACTAGGTTTGTAAAAGTTCCCAGTTTATGTATTACTAATAACAATAATTCTATTTTTTTTATATTATGTGCTTTATATAAGCGTAAAACACAAAATAATTACTATAACTGGTGTTTGGTTTCAAACTCGGACAAACTAGACAAATTAATCAGATTTTATTTTGAGTTGGATTAACGATTATTGTTTTAAATTAATTAAACGTAATCGCAGCCAGCGATTATCGATTAAAAAAAAATGTTATCATTACATTACATAATGTTACAGTTTTTTACGACTAATTAATTTTAATCGTCAAACGCGATTATAAATCGTTAATTTTTAATCGTTAATCAGATTAACAGTTTGCCAACACTGTGTGAAATCATGTTCATATTCACGGAGAAAAATGGACGTTTTTGGAAAAGAGGCATAGCGCCTCCCATACTGACTGAATGTTTCATATTGCATATCTCTTCAAATGTTTGGGGTAAAGCACTCAAGCTTGGTATGGAAATTAATATGTGTGTATATATGTGAAACTAATACCATACTCATGGAGAAAAATGAGAGTTATTGGAAAAGGTGGTGTGGCAACTCCCATGCAAATTGATTTTTCTTTGCTGCATATCTCTGGAGGTGTTTATTGCAGAGGACTGGAACTTGGCACCGAGATGTGTATACAAAATTAATTTCATACTCATGGAGAAGAATTTGCGTTATTCGAAAAGGGGACATGGTTCCTCCCGTACAAATTTACTGTTTTGTACTGGTTATCTCTAGAGGTGTTCATGGTAGAGTACTGGGACTTGGTACTGTGTATGTAAAATCAATTATAAACTCATGGAAGAAGATTAGGGTTATAAGAAAAAGGGGTGTGGCACTTCCAGTACAAATTTACTTTTTCTTGCCACATATCCCTGGAAGTGTTTGTGGAAGGATACTGGAACTTGGTATGGAGTTGTGTATGCAAAATGTATCAATTGCTCATGGAACAAATGTGAGTTATTAAAAAAGGACGCATGTCGCTTCCCATACACACTAAAAACTTCTTAATACATATCTCTGGAAGGATAGAAAATCTCTCGAAGTATTTTAAATATGTTAAGAGGTTTTTGTTTTATAAGTGCCGTACTGACAGAATAAATTTCATTAAAGGGAAAAGGGAGAGCCGGGTTCGGCCTTATAATCTAAGGCTCTCCTGATGCATTTGCTACAGTAATGAGAAGTGGTATTTTATCAAGGCCAGGTTACTAAATTTGAGTTGGAAATATTAGAACCCGCCGTGGCACCTCCAAGAAGGTTACACGTTCACGCGTCGTATACCTGGAACCATTTTAAGATAAACTTAGAGGGATTGATATCTTTCGTATTTTATAATTTCATAGTTTTAACCATGATAAAAACATAACATGGTAAAACCATTGAGAGGCAGTCTGACGTTTGCCAACAATATAATTTTAAAATCAAAACTCAAACTCACACACACATTCTCATTTTCAATCTCAAACAACAACAATTGTGAACAATTAATTTTTTTTATTTTCGATTTTATATGATTTTAAAATGTTGGCAAACGTCAGAAAAAAAATTATGGCCGACGAAATGAGAGAATGAATTTACCTTGTAATGTTTTTGTCATGGTTTTAACCTTAACTCGCTTAAAAAATAACGAGCTATAACGCAATGGGTACAGAAATAAAATCTAACATCTATAATTTTTTTCATATTTGTATAAAGACGCGGGGTGAAACCCGCGGGTATAAGCTAGTATCCTCATAAAAGGATAAACCGTAACCGTCGCCGTGGGTTCGGAACCACCCGTGTTTTCAATAATACGTTTCCTAAATAATTAAAAAAAAAAACGAAAAGGAACAAAGTGGACAATTGCGAATATAAGCAAATAATTAAAAAAAAAACCGAAAAGGAACAAAGTGGACAATTGCTAATATAAGCAAATAATTGAAAAACAAACCGAAAAGGAACAAAGTGGACAATTGCTAATATAAGCAAATAATTAAAAAACCGAAAAGGAACAAAATGGACAATTGCTAATAAGAGCAAATAATAAAAAAAAACGAAAAGGAACAAAGTGGACCATTGCTAATATAAGCAAATAATTTAAAAAACCGAAAGGGAACAAAGTGGACAATTGCTAATATAAGCAAATAGTTAAAAAACCGAAAAGGAACAAAGTGGACAATTGTTATAAGCAGATAATTAAAAAAAAAAAAACTTAATAAATTTAATATTGGAATAGCACACCAAGCCGAGGCGTCGAGGGAACATCCACGAAACTCCAAATCGCCTCCAACCATACAGATCATCGTCCAGCCGTCAGTAGCAATCCAGGACATGCTGGTATTTTGTTTGTAAGTCTAGACTAACGTAGCTTAAGGAAAATTGTAAAAATTTAAAAATTTTCAAGAAATTATAATTTTTTTGTTAACGTATATTGAAGTAGTTTTGACTTTGTAAAATGGACACACATACAGTTCAGGATTTATTAAACGCGGCAATCCGTGCAGCCACGGAACAAACGAAGCGAGAGTTTGAGACCACAGTGGGGGGATTGACCCAGAGGCTTAGGGTGTTAGAGCTGCCTCCTGCAGTTGTTGAATATAGGGAGATAGTGGTAAACCCAGCCGCCGAAAGGTGCGAGAAAATGCTGGATGTAGTGAAATCCCTTCCAGAGTTCAATGGGGGCCAGGCAAAATACGTATCCTGGAGACAAGTGGCATTTGCTGCCTACAAATTGTTTGAGCCTTATGATGGTAGTTCCCGTCACTACCAGGCAGTAGCAATCATAAGGAATAGGGTCGTAGGAAGGGCTGATTTAGTTCTGTCTTCATTCAATACAGCCCTGAACTTTAAGGCCATTACAGCTAGGCTTGACTTTACGTACGCCGACAAGAGCCGGCCCATCTCACTGAGCAAGAGATGGCAACGTTGGGGCAAGGCCGAACGACGGTCATGCAATTTTATGGTGAGGTTGAGAAGAAGCTAACGCTTCTAATCAACAAGACCATCATGGTGAACGAAGGCAATACGGAGCTAATAAATTCTCTTAGCCTGAAGTACAGACAGGATGCCCTTAGGACATTCATATCTGGGCTGCAGCAACCAATTGTACTAAACAAACCGAACCACCCATTTCCTACCAATAGGATGCAAGGTACATCTAACCGACTCCCAAGGACATCGTACGACCAGAGACCTTTACTGAACTATAGTAAACCTGCCCTAAATGCAAATAGTAAAGCACAGGGATCTGCAAGACCAGCAGGTCTTAACTTCTAAGACAAAGCAGTAAAAAAAGCAAATAGGTTCAGACAGGCAGCCAATAGCAAAGGTTCGAAGGATTAATAGCTCAGCGCAGCAAGTCGATCCTCAAGCAAAGGACCCTGACGAAAGGACCTACGATAACCACTATTATACTTACGATCAATACGACGATACAGAAACTAATTTTGGTTACGACGAGGACGAGCTAGGAACTTCAGATGAAGTTAATTTTTTAGAGGAAAATCCCTCCTCCTTACATTTCGAGGACACTAGGAGGGGTAAAGCTTAAATTATTGATTGATACCGGAGCATCGAAAAAATTATATTAAGAACTTAGATGTTTTGAAGGGAATAAAACCCACAAATACCCCATTTTCAGTTCAATCTATTCACGGCAAAACTATGATCACCTCAGAATGTCTCGTGAATGTCCTCGGAAGAACCTCTCTTTCTTTATACTACCTTACCTTAATAGCTTTGACGGAATAATTTGTTACGACCTCTTAATGAAAACAAATGCGACGATCGACGTAAAGAGGGGAATTTTACACTATGATGGCAAAGAGGAAAATCTTCTTTACCTTTATTCAGGGAAACTAAATCATCTTGCGGTTGGCAATACAACCATTCCCCAGGAACTCAGGGATAATTCCTCTGCCATGATTCAAGATCAGTCAGGTGTTATCGCGGACCCCACAACACCATTGCCTTATAACACCAATATCGTTGCTACCATATCCAATGGCAGCAACCGAATTTGTGAGTAGCGAAATAGAGAATCTGCTTAACGTTGCACTATTCAGCCTTCACGATCACCGTATAATAACCCAATATGGGATGAAAACGGCGAACGTAAAATGCGTCTACTACTAGTGATAAATATCCGATTCCCGACATGTCAGTCATCTTAGCCAACCTAGGCCATTCATCCTACTTCACTACACTAGACCTAAAATCAGGATTCCACCAGATCAAATTGGCTGAACGTGATAGGGAGAAAACCGCATTTTCAGTAAATAACGGAAAATACGAATTTCGCCGACTCCCATTCGGACTAAAGAACGCGCCGAGTATTTTTCAAAGAGCGATCGATGATATCCTTAGGGACGAAATCGGCGGATGTTGTCACGTTTACATAGATGATGTGATTATATTTTCAAGGACAAAGGAACAACATCTCAGGGATATCGGCAGAATTCTTGCCAGGATCTACGAGCAAATATGCGTTTTTCTTTAGAAAAATCAAAGTTCTTTAAAGGCGAGGTTGAATTTTTAAGCTTCGTCGTATCAGCCAAGGCTATTGAAACCTGCCCTGAGAAGGGCGACGCTATTCTGAACTATGAAATTCCCAAAACCCTCCGCTCCCTAAGATCCTTTCTTGGCCTTTCCGGGTATTATCGGCGACTCATCAAGGATTATGCACAGATCGCCAAACCACTTACTAAATTTTTACGGCACTGTAGGCACAAATACATAAGTCAAAGATTATAGAGATAATTGAAATTATCTTAGATAGCGAAGCAATTACGGCTTTCCAAAAAATCAAGAAAATTTTGGCTTCTTCTTTACCCTGACTTCGAAAAGCCATTTGACCTCACGACAGATGCATCTTCGCAAGAAGTAGGTGCCATCTTGTCACAAGGCGGAAGACCCATTATGATGATTTCTCGAACATTGTCCAGTACAGAGGAGCACTATGCAATGAATGAACGAGAACTATTAGCTATAGTGGAGCAACTTAATATTTTCACTGACCATCAGCCATTAGTTTTTGCCATATCAGATAAGAGCTCAAACGCAAAAATGAAAAGGTAGAAGGCCTTTGTAGAGGAATTCTCCCCCCGATTTTTTTATAAACCAGAAAAGGAGAATTTCGTCGCAGTCACACTATCTAGGCAGTTTATGAACAACCTTAATGAGGACGACGCGTTGAGTTGTCTCACAAATCACAGTGAGGAATCCCTCACGCGAACCATACCGACGGTGCAAAACTCAATAAACTGCTTTAGAAACCAACTAATTCTCGGGGACGACTAAAATTTTTTTTCAAACACAGGTCCGACACGAAATTAAATTTTCTTCGCAGGACGACATATTCGACCTGCTGAAGACGGCTGTAAGACGGCCCAATGTGATCAACGGGATATTTTGCGAACTGTCAGTATTCGGACGGATCCTGGATAAACTAATTAAAATGTTGCCATCCGTCAAGTTCCGTCACTACAAAAGCGACCAAGTCGAAATTCTTGCTACTCAGCACAACCGTGCTCATAGATCAGCACGGGAAAACACCTTGCAGGTTTTGAAGGACTATTTTTTTCCAGACACCTATAAAAGCTCCAAAGAAATCGCTTCAAATTGCAAAATCTGCCTCGAAGCCAAGTATCAACGCCATCCCCCAAAACCTACAATAGGGAAAACGCCAATACCCGCATAACCCGGTGAAATCCTGCATTTCGATATATATTCAACAGATAGGTGCCACGTCCTAACTTGCATCGGTAAATTTTCCAAATTTGCCATAGTTTCACCTATTCATTCTAGATCGATAATAGATGTGAAAGGACCAATGATGCAAGCTTTGAATTTTTTCAAAGGGTCATCAATGGTAGTGTTTGATAGAAAAATCTTTTAATTCCGAAACGCATTCACGACACCTCCATACCATAGCAGTTCTAACGGACAAATCGAGCGTTTCCACAGCACTCTAACTGAGATTGCGCGCTGTATTAAATTAGCGCAAGGAACAAGTGATACCA
The DNA here is from genome assembly GCF_013731165.1 of Rhagoletis pomonella. Lineage (NCBI taxonomy): Eukaryota > Metazoa > Arthropoda > Insecta > Diptera > Tephritidae > Rhagoletis > Rhagoletis pomonella. Next base: position 40 of record NW_023459293.1, on the reverse strand, counting down.
CCGATATAATCTTGCTTGCTACAGTAAAATACAATAGATC
>NW_023459292.1:26641-65230 GCF_013731165.1 Rhagoletis pomonella | reverse complement strand
ATTGAAGGTTTAGATACTACATGAGGCTCGGGTTGATGGGTTTGTCGCGCTTAAAATATCTGTTACACTAAGTTTTCATATTGAAAATCTCAAGTTGCTCAGTTGGAAAAATGAGATATCTGATGATAAGAGCTTTGAATAGAGTACTCCTTAAACAAGCCAGTTTAAAAGTTTTAAACTATGAACTGCAAGAAAGAAATAATGGTCTTCAACTAGAAGCTATATGAAATGATAGTTCTCGTATTTTAGGATTTCGAGTAACAGCCGCTCTAGTAAAGCAGGTCTAAGAGTGCTGGTCGTCGAGTTTTGGGTGCTTTCTTGCAAAGAATTTTATTTTCTAAGGGTACTTAAGAGACGAGGCCACAAACTGAGCGATTAGCTGTGAGTACTTACTCAAAGTAATCCTTTTAGTTTCCAAGTAATCTGGCATGACACCACCCTTAATTGAATAAGCTTGGTCGACTTAGAGCTATCCACTTGTTCGAATCCTTCACTGAACCAGGTTGTGATGATATATTACCAGCACAGCAGAAGAAATCTACGTTGCTTTGCACCTGGGTTCGTAATTTCCGGAGGAGCTTTCCAGTATGTACTCACATCTGCCGTGAAACCTCGTTCTCAACACGCAGCAATTCTCACTTTAACCCAGCAGTTACCATTCGCAGTGGTATCATTAAAAGCTGAGTTAGTCTAGACTTAATTTTCGTAACTTAATTTAACTTAGTATTTGGGCCAACATGTTATATGAGAAACTTTGTTGGCGGTTTACCGTAAGAAACTTAAAAACCTGTCGGTTTTAGATTCTTAACTTACGGCCTTACGGAAATTGAGTGCGGTGAGAGAATCAGGCTTGCCAGGTTTTCATTTTTGCATTTCTCAAAAATAAATGAACGCAAACATATTTTTATGAATGAATTTTTTTTTGATGTGGCATTTTAGGCGGCAAACTATCAAACAGCTGAAAAGGAAAACACAAAAACAAAATATTTCCACTTCTGGCTTAAGTCGCCCTGTTGAGTAATCATTGATGATTTCTTACCGTACGTTAAATTAAGTTTAGTCTCGACTAACTGAGCTTTTACGATACGCTTGAAGCTAGTAGGGGAATGCCTTAACCCTTTAAGCCTTAAATTCAAATATAGACGACGAATTGGGAACCTCTTCCTTTTTTGGGAGAGGATAAAAAAACATATAAATTTAACCCAAAATATCTTAAGAAATAATTTTTTTTTTCTAATTCCATTTCTTCACAAGTTTTTTCCATAAACATTTTTTATGACGTTTGGTTTTTGGTAAAAGTATTTTTTATGAAATATTTAAAAAAAAATTTCTTTAAAATGAATTGTTTCTCAAAATTTGTTTCTAAAAATTTCTCCAAAAAAAAGATCTTTAATAAAAATATGTCCACATTTTTCCTAAAAATTTATATTTTTTATTTTAATTTAAAATTGTACTGTTTTTTCATATAATAATCTTTTTTTGGTCTAAAAATACTTATGTTCAAGTTTTTTTTAGCTTTGGTAAAAATTCTTAAATTAAATTAAAAAATAATTAAAATTTTTTCTTTTTTAAGTCAAGCTTTTATTAGTGGTTAATAAAAAAAATCGACCCCGCACCACTAACTGCTAAATTTTTTGGGGAGTTATCTTTTTCCATTTAATTAACAAACGGGAATCCGTCGCCACCTATCGGGTAAATTTTTTTTTGTAGTTATTCCATTCCAAATATGCACCATATCGGTCCATAAATACGACTTTTCAAATATTCCGACACCACCGCCACATAGCGGACTAATTCATATTTCACATTGCATTGCCATCGGGTTCTGAGCCAAGTTTAAAGTCTCTAGCTCATCGGAAGTTCCCTTGAAAGTTGATTACACACAGGTCAAACACAATAAAAGCTTTTTAAAACAGAAAAAGTTGACTGATTACCACAATTTTCTTATGATTGGAGAAACTCTCTGGGAAGCATGTTTCCCTTGATCTTGAAAGGGTTAATTAATTTTCGTTCGCATAGGAATATTTATTTATCAGACTTGTAAGGGTGCCAGGCCATAGTCAAACCATAGGAAACCATGTGGCTTATGAACAGGCCAGAGGCGGCACTCCTTGAGCCTATACCGCCAAGAAAAAAAAGAGTCGGAGTCCCCTTGACTACTTGTGAACTTATCTTTGCAAGGATATGTTAACTCAGCTAACATTGGCGGAAAATCAGGGCATGTACCATTGCGAGGCCATTCTGGTCGATTGTGAATGGGGGAACGGTCTAGATATCTCCTTAGGCTCTCGAAGCCGGATCTCTCGATTCTAGTTGGTGTCAAGAACGATAGAATACAAGAATGCGCCGATTGCAACAGAATTCGTGAGAGTAATTTTGGCGTGACGTCATCGTAAAGTTGACAACTGAGAGCGGCAAATAAAACTGCTCTCTAGTGATGTGCTGAATTGTCGGTACCCAATACTTCCTTTTCCGGTACCCGACACCGATTCTTTACATTATTCCTTCGCCCATTATATGCATTTCAAGTTTAGAAAAAACGTTCATTACTAATTTATATGATATCGGCTAAAACACTTGAACTTATCGCAACAGAGAAATATTATTTTATCAGTTTTAACCTTAGTCGATCCAAGGTTCAGAAAAATACTTTGACGGATGAAGAAGCCTTTCAGAGGGGAGATTCTGTAACCAGTTAGCGACAAGTTTCGAATCGGTAATGCACTTGTTGACGTAAAAATATTTCATATCATACATCAACAAAACCGATACCGATTCGAAAATTGCCGCTAACTGCTTACAGAATCTGCCCCCAGGCCTACAGAAATGATATCGTCCGATTCAGCTGGAACAAAAATGCATCAAACAAGTATTATGGCCTCGAGCCGACATATATACATCTTTCATTTGAATCAGTATTAAAAGCTCTATTGGCTCCTACATTCGGGTTTTGATAGGCGAGTCTCCCCTGAACCGATATTTCCATATTTTTGGCCTATGTGCGCTTTTATTCGAAACCTAAATGTTTCAGTAGCGAGTATCGAGAGCATTGGATACTTTTTAAATCGGTACCGAATATCGATCAATACTTAAAATAATTGACTCAGCACATCACTACTGCTGTCATCTCGACTGTGACGTCAGAAAAACAGCTGATTCTGTCAAATTCACTGAGAACCGATTTGCGGTGTTGCCATCGGCGCCACCTTCTGTATTCTCTCCACCGTGAGTTGGTGTATTAACAGACAGATGTCCTTTAGACCCCTTTTGTCGCAGCTACATGGTAGATGATGTGATGGTATCAGCTAAACACTTTCTCCTAAACTGCCCAGATTTTTCTAGATTACAGCTTGGGCAACTGAGGTCGTACTTTCTAACTGATCTGGTTTCACAAAGAACCAACGCTGACAGTCTAAGAAAACCGAACCTACTTTTCTTGCGAAAGGGAAATCCGCCTGAGCCGCATTTTTTAAGTCCGCCTAAATCGTTGAGGTCATTCCGGGTATTAAAAAATTGTGTACAAAAATATGGTTTATTTGTTCGTCAAATTAATTGGGACACCCTCTTACCTCATTACGTTCACTAAGCAAAAGCTGTTTTCGATTCTGCTAATCGACAATTACTAAAAGTTAAACTATTTCTATACAAAAACATTTGACAGATTTTTTTATGCCCCAAATCTCACACGCGGCAGCAGCAATGCCAAAACATGAGGCCATGTACTTGGCATATTTTAAAATAGGAAGTGAACAAAGAGAGAAGAACAGACCGGCAGAGCGGCTATGCTCATGCACTCGCTGCTGTAATGCTAAATCGGAAATACACCTGTGTGAATTACCGTAAATGTTCACTTTCAAGCGATAACTGGTTAGAAAAATAGCACAACACTAAAGTGTGTGTTTCGGAAACATGTTTAGCTTGAAATGGCGAGCAAGTAGTACAAATAAGATATCCGAAAAAAAAGTTTGGGGAAAGCAAAACAGAGTAAACAACAAATATTTTAATAAAAAAAAAAAAAAAACGTTGTAAAAGTTTCTATGTATGTATGTATGTCGATCTCAGTGCACCCAGTGTTTACCTACCAATTTTATCAAAAGCAATAAAAAAATCAGCGGAACTCGAAGACAATAAAGAAGAAGTGTTGGGTCATTGAACGATCGTCAGTTGAAGAGACCAGCATTATGCTCGCTCAGCGCTTACAGTCATATACATAGATGGGTATATTTGTTTTTATAGCCGATTTTGGTATGTTTAAATATTTCCCAAACTATGAGTATACGAAATGCATGCGAAAATTTTGTTTTCTCTTCATTCGTTGTCTTTTCATTTAATGCCAGGCAGGTAGCAGATTGTATGTGTCGAAAGGCAAGATAAAACACATGTTAATAAATAAATAAATATATATATATACATATATACAATGCGCATCCAAATGTGATAAAATTATAACGTGAGCGCTGTTATCTGCTGCGAGTGTTCTCTGTGGGAGTGGGACGCTCTCCCAGCATACTCACTATAAATTTTAAATATTTTTTAATATCGCCGCTTTTCCCCCTTTTTGCTTTTGCCACCGAACAGTCAGCATTCGTATTTTGTTGATAAGCATTTTTTAGACTTTAGGAAAATTATTGCCTGTTGTTTTGTTTTTCTTCTTCTGGACTATGCACTTTGTAATATTTTCGACTGTTGAGTGCGTGCAACTAAAACAGTGCACTTTAACCCTACACAATCGAATATAACTACATACTAATGTTTCCACTAAGAAGGAATTTTTTTATGACACGCGTGTTTGAATTTTATAAAATGCTGATAAGCAACACATTTTATTATACAATTTACTTATATTTATGAGTATTGTGCGCGTTAACAACAAAATGTGAAGCCGAGTGTAAATCCCATTGACAAATATGAACATTTATATGGAGAGCGATAAGACAGATGATTTATGAGTTTTCTCTACTTTTTTCTATTGCAGGACAATTATCATATATTTAATGGACCTTTCCAGCAGTTTTTTGCTGGAGTGATACAGCTTCTTTTTATTTTAGACATTCCCATACTACTTTCTCTCTTACTACAAACCAATAAAAAATTCAAAATTCACTTTTTGATTTATTTCATCGAATTACAGCTCCCCACGTTATTTTATGAAAGAAAAAAAATAATAAAAATATTAGTTATTGTTAGGTATTTTTGCATTTCAGGAGACGATATATTCTGCCAGTGCGCAATCTACATATACAGTGACAAAAATATGAATAGATAGGCAAAGGACATTTTAGCATTATTTGGCTATTTCCCTTTCGTTTATGTGTCGTTTACAATTTTTTTAAAGCCTAGGCGCTTATATAAAGAAAAAAAAATTGGAAGTCAAAATTTCAAACTTTTTGTAATTTCATTGGTTTCATTTAATTTAATACAAATTTTTAAACAGGTGGCAATCCTCCTCAAAAACATTTTCGGTAGCAAACTTTCCTAAACCTCTTCAGTTTTATACCCATATTGCGACATTCAATTTATCTTATCAATTAAATTAAATTAAAAATTTCACACAGGTGGTAACTTTTCATAAATTTATTTTCGGCCGTAAGCCTTCTTAAACCTCTTTCCTTTGACAGATATTTTGCAATATTTACTTTCTCTTATCAATTTTCTTAAACTGCAATTTTCAAATAGGTGGCAACACTCTAATCTTTTTTTTCTACATTTTAAGTTAGCAATACGTTGGTCAAAACTGAATTCAGTTCCATGCTTTAGTTTTTGAGTGATGCGCGTACAAACATGCAGACAGACAGACAGAAATTCTAAAAATTTCGACGGTCAGTGGAACCACTTCAGTTCACAAAAAACGCATGTCTAAATTTTTACTACACAAAATTATGGAAATTTCTCAATTTTCTAATTTTTTATAACTTATCGATTAATTAATCATAGCTCTATCGATAATTTTATTGAAAAATTTATCGATTTGTTATACTTCCTACATATATTTTCACGTTAATCGATATTTTTATCGATTTATCTCTTCATACATAGATATATATTTATCGGTTTGTTGATCTACATATCTGTTCCTAATAAATTACCCTTCTTTTAATGTTTTTCTTTTTTTTTTAATAGAAACAAGTTTTGGTTTTGAGGAATATTTCTAATGTAGATTTTCCTGTTCAGGCCAGAAACATAGTTGACATTTTCAGGATCAGGGAAAACATCCTTCCCAAAGAGGTTCTCCACTCATAAGAATATTGGCTGAAGCGGTTAAATTTTTTCTGTTTTTAACAATGCTCTTCATCTTTTTTAGCTATTTTTACCAAAACCAAAGAAAAAAGGTTATTATATAAAGAATAATGCACTTTTGGGAGTAAAATAAATTTAAAAAAGCACGGAAAATTAAGCAATTTTTAGAAAAAATTTTAAGAAAATATTTATTTAAAAGAAAAAATTTTTTTTAAATTACATATTTTCCTTTAAAAATAATTTTACTAAAAACCAAACATTATAAAAAATTTTAATAGAGAAAACAATTTCTTCAATTGGCAGATGGCACACGGTGTTCCAGGCTGATGTTCTATCAGTCTTTACCTGTCCAAAATTTAATCACGGTGGGATCGAAGTGAATTAGGTCGCTGTCAATTTGTCGTGATAATGATCCTTAACTGCCCTTTAAGGGCTGGAATCTTTTTGTGGTCTCAGTTGGCTTTAATTACTGATTGGCGACGATAGATAGGCCATTCTCTTCGGCTAACCTTTAAATATGTAGATCAGATACTATACAATTAGAGATCATATCGGGCTACTCTCTGGGTATCTGACTGGTCGCAACCAACTAAGATTTGATATGCATCGACAAGGTGTTACCAGTGGGTCAGAATGATGGATACAAAAGTATTCGATTTAAATTAGTATACATCAACGAAAAAAGAAAAGAATTCAAGTACTATTTGAATGATAAAGGCCATCATCTACTGGTTCTCTTACTACGTACTAGGGATGTTCAGAAACGATTGGTGTTTCTAAAAACCATTTTTTTAAATTTGGTTAATCTTTTTTTTTAATTTAGGTGTTAACAGTTTTTCCCCCTTTTAAACCGAAAAACGAAATTTTTGTTCGGTTTTTACATTCACCAGCAGTGAAAATATAATATGTAATTATTTTTTATATCTTCGAGACAAGGTTTAAATATATGGCGTACCAAAACTTCCTAGTGCTCAATGTGAGTGCCAAATTTTTCTTTTTTTGCTCATCTGGTAGCTTATCAGTATTGATTGTGAAGTCGATTGTGAAAATTGTCTTTGACTGCAAAGAACAAAACGCCATTCAAAACTATTAAAATTGTGTGTTTCCGAATTAAAGTTTGCTTTTGTATTACATTTCTTTTATTTTACATTTTACATTTTTTGATTTTATTTTTTGAAATGCAGTTGTTAAACAAAATAAAGTACATACAAATAGTACACCCCTATTGCGAGTGTCGACTAGTAGTAGATAAACGACTATTAGTCGCTCATCCTTCTAGAAACAAACAGTTCACAATACCATGGAAAAGTGATTATCGACTAATAGGCTTTTATCTATTACCAGTCGACCAGTGGTGTTTTTCGGTAAAGATCAAGTTTTCAATCCATTTTTTTAAACGGTTTAAACCCGCAATAAAAATCGCGGTTAATCGAAAACCGGTTTTTTGGAAGTGGTAGCGGCTGAGATTTACATTACGGAACCAAAAGCTATATAATTCAAAGTACATATACGAAATTTTTTATAAAACTCTGTGGAGATATTAAAGGAGGTCTTCGTAAACTTAATGTATCGCTTTCACAATGTTGCTGCTAATAGTATTTAAGTGATTTGTTGTTGAAATATCTCGACTACTATCACCAAATTTTAATTTAAAATGCCACTTTTCACTTAAAATATTCGCATGCGTTTGAAATACTTTAATATACATTAATTAATTAAGTAAAACGCGTTGATAGATGTTTTTAAAAATTTTTCCACATTTCACAAACAAAAAGAAATAACAATGACCGACAGTAAGAGCAAATGTGTGCTACCATACGTTTTAAAAGAAAATACACCACAAATAAGGGCACATAATCACGGTATACACTTTTACTACTTTTATGTATGTTGAATGCATATAATGAAACTTCTCTATTTTTAAATAGCTTTTTTTTTATAAAAATCAATACTTCGATAAATTATGAAAATTTTTAATAAAAAATCACGCGATTCTTTATTAAAAATTTTCGGCTGCGGCGCTTTTTTTTATAAAAATCAATACTTCCATGAATAATGCAAATTTGTAATAACAAGTCGCGCGATTTTTTATTATAAATTTTCACCTGCGGCGCTTTTTTTCATAAAAATCTATACTTCGATAAATAAGTAAAATTTTTAATAAATAATTGCGCGATTTTAGACTGCGCCTCTTTTTTTAAATCAATACATCGATATATAATGAAAAAAATCGTATTATGTGCGTTTTTATTGTTTCCAGTCTTCAGTGTTTTTTTTTGTTTTGCATATTTTGTTATGTGCGGCAGCACCAACATTTCAGTTCAATTGGTCTACAAAGCCAAAAGTGAAGTTGAATTCGACATTTTGTGCAACTTTAAATGCAAATTGCTTAAAACTTTTAAGTCTCCGGAGGAGGTTTTCGGATTTAGAATCAGGAGGATCCGCTCTACACCCCCTCACTTTTGTTTTTTTTTTTTTCAAAAGCCTGGTTCCGTATTGGAAAATTTTCCCACGGTGCCCAACTCTACTACATACATACTTGTTTAAAATTTAATTAGCAAACATTGACCTTACGGCGCCATAACTGACACCAGAAAATACCTACATGTAAAAATCGCATGCAAGGGTTAACTTTATCACAACAAAAAACTTTTTTACTCGTAGAGTGCTACAAAAGCCAACAACACTACCACGTGTGTCATTGCGCTGATAATAAAAAATAAAATATGCAAAAAAAAATATGAGAGAACATAACATATACATACAATGTAAAGCGCTCTAGCTTACCAAGAATATGCCGACTTTCGAAGAACTGACTAAATTAAAAAACCAGTTTTGAGTAAACCAAAAACACGCGATCGATAACAACATAAAAAATGTAGGTAGTTTAGTTATTAAAAGGCGACAATCATTTCCTCCGCGGAATGTAGAACGACGAAATATCTTTGTGAAAAGTAAAAGTAATGAGCTGCCAATATTTTAAAATAATTAGGTACATACATATGTATGTATGTACTTGTACTATAACTAGGATAAACAACAAAAATGTAATTATACCGATATTTTTCTGTCAGAAAAAAAAATCACGTAAAAGCTTACGAAAAATTAGTTTTTTGCTCATATATTTAGGTACATGCATATGTGCATATGTATAGGTACATACTATGTGTATGTGCATACATTTGTAAGTAGAAAGCGTCTTAAATGCAACGCTGCATATGCACATTTTTATTGGCACACATTTCTTATGCCATGCTTTACAGCCGAACCGAGTTGATGATGTGGTTTAAATGCGTTTTCACTTTTACAAACTCCAGCTATGTACATACATACATACATACATATGTATGTACATTCACTTAACTGCAATTGTTCCTCACTTTCAAATATTTGTACATATGTATGTCCGTATACTTTGTGTAACCATTTGCCAGGTTCAATGTCAATCGTCGTTTCACTTTCAAACTCCAAAGTTAAGCTCAGTAGTACTTTCCACCCACAGATTAATTTTGACTAGAATTCTGCAATTAACACTTCACCTACCAATAAATGATACGGAAATAGTAGACCAGCAACGACGCTCGAAAGCCACAGAAATTAGGATGAAAACCAAATGATTAAAAAAAAAATCCGTTTAGAAAATTAAATCGAGCGAACGAAGATCGCGCTTCTGCCAACCGAAAGCAAATCAACCGACTTTAACAAGCCCCAAATGTAGACTGAGACCGCTAAATGGCCGGAAACCTAACAAAACTTCAAATGGCTGCTAACGGCAAATGCATATGTTTGTATGTATATACATTTGTAGGTTTGTATGTAGAAAAAAATATAGAAAGAGAGATGCATGCACGATCAGTCAATAAAAACAACTAAGTAGGTACCAGTGTTGCCACGGGCAAACATTTTTTTTTTCCTACCCTACTTAAAATTACCAAACTTTCCTACCAAAATCAAACAAAACCTACCTACCAAAAATTTGTTTGAGTTTAAAATTTTTTTCAATGCCAACTTTATTAAAAAATTATGTATTCTATTAACACTTAATAAAACTATAACGCGCAATAAAAAAAAATGAACTCCGTATAACAATTCATTTTACTGTACAAATTTGTACAAATTAATGTCTCTTTATCGTTGTTATTGCGTCGGAAATACTCGCGTTGCGACCTAAGATCTCTTGCGCTAAAACCTAATTGTAATCACAGTAGCCTTAGGCTATTTAAGAAGGTAAGCACGTTGGAGGGTGCCATGCTCAGTATTTTGGATGGAGAAGAAAATCGTTTCCCCAAGGTGTATCAGTCTGCTATTCATGATAGGTGTTGCCAGACAACGGTTTTCCTACAAAAACTGGTAGGATTTTTTCCATTTGGTAGGTTAGTAGGCTAGATTGGATTTTGGTAGGTTCCGCGACAATAATAGTTATTTGCGAAAAAATAGAAAATATGTATCTCAAAATATTTTAGCAACCTTGTTTAGGTGGATATTTCATCAGTGTATTCGTAAAACGGCGAACGCAAAATGTGTAAATATACCTGATTCGTAAGAAGGGACAGAAATTGAGTTCCCTAAAGAGGCGAAGTATCTAGGCGTAACTCTGGACAAAAGGCACAATTCGAACATTCCAAAATGTTACCAATAAGGCTACAAGGGCGTGTTATGCCAGTCAGAGACTTCATGGTAAGACTTGGCTAATATCCCCCAAACTAAAGTATCGGTGGTGTCCAAAAGCTAAGCAAATAAACGCACTGCTTCGACTGGCCTACTGGCCGTCACAGGAGCACCTATCTATTCTGATTGATACAAGGGTCTGCTGGAGCGCCCTACGGTTGCCCAATACGGTCGTTTAGATGTTCTCATGCTCATGGACATCATGCTACCGAAGTTATCCTTCCATAAACCCTACAAGGTTAGAATGCCTGAAAGGAACTGCTGTGAAGCGATAATAACTATGATGTTTGACGAATGGCTCCAAGTATGGCATAACGACGGATCGAAGACGGACGGCGGGAGTACAGGGGCTGGCGTACTTGGACCAAGATTCCAGAAAAGTATGCAACCACTATGTTGGCAAATGTCTTCGTAATGGGGCCAAAATAAATACTATTTGGGGTAGTCAGGCAGTATTGCTGCCCACTAGCTGAATTCAAAGAGAATGAGACAATCAAAGAGATCCATAACTGCTTCCAGGAGGAGAATACTCCTTGATGGTCTAAGAACTCTTACTGACTACCTGGGAGTACACGGCAAGTTAAGGTACCATTTGAATAAAATTGGGCTTTCTGGCACGTTTTGTGTGCTGGTGAGGGAAATATCAGAGCGTATGTCCATATTCTATGTAAATGCCCACGTATCATGAACAGTGTTGCCACTGGAACATATTTTTAGGTACTAAAACGCCTACCAAAAATCAGTTTCCAAACTACCAAAATTTTTGCATCATTAAAATGAGATTTCTCGAGTTTGCCGGGTTTTTAGCTACACAAATTAGCAGTAAAAATTAAAACTACACATAATATTGTTTACAGTATTGGTTAACCATTCACACCAATCTTTAAGATAAAACAAAAGAAATTCGGGCCTTTAAATAAAAGAGTTAAAGTATTGCACAAACAACTTTTGTAAAATATGTAAATATCTTTGAGATTGATTCAATTAATATTAAACTTTTTTTTGTGTGTGAAAAAAACAAAAGCAGACATTTTTTGAATTTCAGTAAAAAAAATTCCAATTTTTTTCCAATTTGCATACACTCACCGTTTTTTTACCAATACACTCACACTTTGCAAATTGCCTATTTTTCTTTCAAGGCGATAGGTAATTCCTCGTCCTATTTCAACAGCTAATCGGTCATAGCTGTGGGAGGTGAGTTTTTGTTTGCAGAAAATTATCTGCTTAATAAAATATAGAAAAAAATAAAGAAATCTTACACACATGTGCGCAAAGTGGAAGCAGTTTTTGAACGTGTAAACGTAAATTAAGCAAACAAATTTTAATGTTCAATTTGGTTGTATTTTCAAAACATGTTTGCCTACCAAAAGCTTCATCAAACCAACCAAGCCATCAACGAAGAATGAAGCTACCAATTTTGGTCCAATTGCACCAAAACGGCAACGCTGATTGCCACGGTTCATCATGGTGCAATTCTCTTAGCTAAAGTAAGCGAAATTGCATACACATGAATACATACATACATACCATATTTGTACAATTACGTTATCGTTTACTCTTTTGCTACACGTCTTTCGCTCTCGTATTACTTCTCTTTAACAGCACTTACAAACATACATACCTAACTACATATATACATATGGATGTATGTACGTGAATAATTCTTATCACCACGTTATTGGGGCTATGTTGTTGTTGTTATGGTTTGACTGATCGATGGCGCGTTCGCTCTCGCGACATTTAAAGTTGGTTTAATATATATGTATTCGTGAACAAGTAATTCTTAAGCAAAAAACAAAACCGACTTCAATTCTCATATAAAAATTTAAAATTATCGTTAACTTCTTAACGTTACAGTTATCGGATCTAAACAAAATTAGTATGGGAGTACCACCTTCCCGATGAAAAAAGAAATCGAAATCGGTTAACGTGGTCCAAGGTGCATAACATAAATAAAAAAAAAAATATACGAAAATATTCCGACGAACTGATAACCTCCTCCTTTTTTGGAAGTCGGTAAAAAAACTGGACATACTTACTTACATTTTGTTTCATTTATAATTTGTCATAAGTTTTTCGTCTAAAATTGCACATAAATTGTCGTTCAATAAAAAAATTGCCAAACACTTTTGGTTGATAAACAACTGGGCATACATCTTTCCTTTTGATTTTTGAAGAACTAGATATACAAACCGAAAATGGTCAACAAATACTGGCCATCAACTTTTGAACAAAAAAACTGGATAATTCAAAAAATGGAAATAATTTATTGGTCATTGAAATTTGGACGCAAATTTTTGCTAATTGAAATGCTGGACATGCAGTTTTAGCAACTAAAACACTTGACATAGTTTTTCTTTAGCTGAATTTTTGTTCACTAAAAGAATTGTTATACATTGTTGGTCATTAAAAACTCAGCAGAAATTTTTTCACTTTGATTAATTAAAAATAGGAGGTAAATTTTTGGCCATTTACAACTGGCCATAAATTTTTGGCCTATAAAAAATACGGCATTTATTTCTGGCTGTTTATAAGTTAAAATAGTCTTTTGTTCATTAAAAATTTGCACGCAAATTTTTGTAGTTTAAGAACCGGTCATACATTTTTAGCAACATAAAGACTTGACATAATTTTATTTAAATGCCCATAAATTTAAGTTTAATTTACTAATTAAATAATATTTTTGGTTACCAAAAAACTGGAGATAAATGTTTGCCTTTCTTGATTTTTTTAAAACTGGACATACATTTTTAGTAATTAAAAACTAGACGCAAATTTCTGGCTGTATAAAACTGGACATGTAAAAAATCTAAAAGTTAAGTTGTTTTTTCTTGAAGTTTAAAAATTGGACAAAAATAAGAAGTGGACAGAAAGCTTGGAAAGTTTAAATATATGACTGTAAATGAACCCGTTCGCGTTCCCGATTTTTTGTTCAGCTTTTAATTGGCACAACATTTATGTCCAGCTTTTAACTGACAAAAAATTTATGGCAAATTATGAATGACGAAGTAAAAATGCCCCGTTTTTTGATGACTAAAAATTCATATCCAATTCTTGAATAACCAAATCTGTATGACCAGTTTTAACATAACCAGAATTTAATGTCCAATTCTTAAATAACTAAAAATTATGTTGAATTTTTAAGAGACCAAAAATTCGTGTCCAGATTTTAAATGACTTAAACTTAGTAGGACCAATCCTGAAATTACCAAAAAATTATGTCCGAGTAACCAAACACCAAAAGAATTATGTCCAAATTTTAAATGACCAAAAATTTATGTCCATGTTTTTAAACTACAAATGGTTACCTTAAAAGAAATATATATGTATATATCTAATTTTTAAATCATAAAAATTATTTTCTAGTTTTTAGTTTCAAGCGCATACAGAATCGGCTGGAAATTTTAGTGTTCACAAAAAATCTATGCAAAGATAACAATTTAGATTTATTCTTAAAAATGATAATTTTTATCTCCATAGCATGAAAAAAACTCTTATCAGTGTTGCAGCACTCCCGCTTCAACGCTAGCACACTGCACGTTGCATTCTCAGATATGCTGCAGCAGTCCTCTCGGCCCCCCGACTGGAATGATGGCATTGTTTTAATAACTTCGATTACCTCTAATGAAAATAAATTGACTTGTCGACAATATGTACAAAGAATATGAAATATATATTTATAGTGCATACAGTATTTAATATGCTTCATTTGTATGTACATTAGGGTGGTCCAAAAAAAGTAAAGTCAGAATTGTAATGCTCTCACCCCCTAGGATTGTTCTATATCGAAAAAAAGTATACCCCTATTTTTTTATTTTGAAATCAAAAAATTTTTAAAGGCCGCTCAAAGCGCTCAAAGTTTTCCATGTATTTTTATATGGTAAAAATAAAATTTTTCGTAGAAATGGTATAGAATTCCTGAAAATCAATATTTTTCGCTCGGAAAACTCTGGTTCTCTTCAGGATATTATCAATAATAATACCGAATTGTTTATTTTATCATTTTTTATTTCTAACGATTTTTTATTGGTCGCCCCATTGCATTTTTCGTTTTTTTTGGGGGGTTTTTGGCGGACCTATAAATTATAATTGCGATGAAAAATTTGTTAAATAAACAATTGGGTATTATTATTGGGAATTTCCTGCAGATAAACAGAGTTTTCTGGTAGAAAATTATTGATTTTCAACTACATATTCTATAGCATTTCTACGAAAAGTGGTTTTTTCCCCATATAAAATACATGGAAAACTTTCGGCGCTTTGAGCGAACTCTAAATATTTTTTTGATTTCAAAATAAAAAATAAGGGTATATTTTTTCAGTATAGAACACACCTAGGGATGAGGGCATAAAAATTCCGACTTTACTTTTTCCACATGCATCTTTGGACCACCCTTATGTGCATACATATGTGTGTGCGCAAATCTTAAAGTATTCAATTTTATTTGCTGGTTTACTGTTTTTTTTCTCAAGAATATTTTATTACATTTCAAAGAAATCCACGAATTTTATCAGGTCAGGCAAGCCTCTTAAGACACTCATAATTATGTGCACGTACCAGTGGCGTAGCAAGGATTTCGAGAGGAGGTACGTTAAAAAAAAATCAGCGATGACTTTTTTGAAAAACTAAGAAAAAAAACTGTTACTTTAGAATTATTTTTCTTTTCTTTTTTCTGTGCAATTTCTCATGAAATGTTTTTCGAAAGATATTTCAAAAAATAGATCTTTCCCCCAAAACCCCGTCGCCTCCTGGCTACGACACTGATGTATGTATGTACTATACGTGTACTTAGTTACACACATACATATACATATGTATTTATACATACATACATCCATACATACATAAGTATGTTTTAATTTGCTTGCATGCTGTGATTGCATTTTCATTTAAATTTTCGTGCTTCACGACCATGTGTTACATATACATACATACTACTAATTTTCTATTGTATAATACCCATATGACTCGCGCATCTGAACTTTCAACATTATTTAAATTTAGGGAGAAAAATATTCTATATTTTATTCAACAATTGTAAAAAAATTTAAATCCTTATCAGCGTGGCTTCAAGTCTGGCAAATCTACCGTTGATTAGAGCCGCGATTCCCAAACTTTTGAGCTAATGGAACACACACTAAATACCTTTCATTTTATAGAAGCTGTTTGCGGATTTCTGGGATAGCATCCAATTTCGACCTGAATTTGTTTTTTGTATAAGTGTAAGTTCAAAACCCTGTTTCGCAACGATACTTTGTGACAGAAGTAATCAAAGATAAGATCTCGTTTTGAGCTACTTCACGGTATTTACTCCTAACCCTAACACTCGTTCAGAGAAACGAACTCAAAAGTGTGTTTCCCTGCCGCAGAACTCTGAAGATATACGAATGCTTCGTAAATGGATTTTGTACGCAATCGATATCACTACTACCATCCGAAAAATAATCTGATAAAGACTACAGATCTTTTTATAAAGAGACAGCTCATTACCTAATAAAAACTTTAATGAAAAATTCAACAAAATTTTGCAACTTCACTTGTTATTAAAATTTTTTCAGAAAATAATGGGCTATAAAACTGCATACATAGAATTTTTCTGGTTTTAAATTTTTTTTTTTAATTTTTCTAATTCTACGGGTTTTGTTAGTCAAGTTTTATGAAAAAATTATAAACATTCAACAAAAAAAAATAAAAATAGTCAAAACTGTCCAAAGTGTCGTGTTCGTATTATTTTGCACATTACTATAAATCTTTATTTCAGCCCTTGGTTCGTTGAGATGCCATTTAACATGCTGGGAGGTTGCTTGGCCCCAACTAATGTTGATTAAGGTGCTTCCAGCGAAAGATTTTTTTTTTTTTGGATTTTATTTATTAACCGACTTTAAAAGAAGAACGAGGTTGTCAATTTTTCGGATTTTTTTTAATATGCATATCCAATAAAATATTACCCACGTTTTTCATTGAAATTGCATTGAATGGCGCGTAATAAGCAAAATTAATTGC
The DNA here is from genome assembly GCF_013731165.1 of Rhagoletis pomonella. Classification (NCBI taxonomy): domain Eukaryota; kingdom Metazoa; phylum Arthropoda; class Insecta; order Diptera; family Tephritidae; genus Rhagoletis; species Rhagoletis pomonella. The sequence continues at coordinate 48,322 of NW_023459292.1, read as the reverse complement.
ATTGATCATGCGTTGAGTTATTTTCTACATAAATTTTTTTCCTTGTCACTTTTAGATTTGTATACTTTGAATTACTTAATTAAGTAAACTAATTTAAGGGGAAGTAATTTGCGTGACATATTGTACACCCGCTATTAAATGCTTCAATTTAAATGTTGCATGTGGTACTGGTATAATATTAAGTATATGTACATACAAATGTCTATATGAATTTTAGTTTAATTGCTTACGTCGGTGGGAATTATCTTACCCTGTTACTTAGACTTTAGCCATTTGAGGCAACTTATTTTTTTTTTGGCTTTAATTACTTTGCTGAAAGATCAAATTGTATCTCTAGAGCGTCAGATTGGAGAAATTTCAATTAATTAAATGCGCAAATTAATCTTTCGCTGAGTGTTGTGATAATGAATATGAACTCGTATCTAGTAGAAAGATAACCACACATGTACTGTTAAGAATTGGGTTGGTTCGGCAACTACCGATTAGGTGCCTCCTTGCCATTTACTTTTTTCACGGTAACAAAGTCCAAGAGCACACAGCAGCTTAACAAATTGCATAACAAATTTGACCAGATGTAACGAAAACTCGTTAACAAACATAGAATATTTTTTAAATTTTAATCTCTTTTAATATCCAGTTACACTGAAAACAAAAATTAAAATTAAAATAAACTTCAAGCTCTTAATGATAATATGGCTTGGTTTAAAAAAAAAAATGTCATTTCGTTTCACATAATTTTATTTTATACTAGCAAATACCCGGCGTGCGTCAGTGTGCCTTAAAACTATTTGTGTGCTGTTTGATATCCGTATTGTAATATTTCATTCATTTTATCAACTTAATTGGATAAATCTTTCAAACAGGTGGCAACCCTCGTCAACAAATATTTTCGGTGGAAACCTGAACCTCTTTATTTTGAAACCCATATTTCAATATTAAATTTATCTTATCAATTAAATTAAATTAAAATTATCAAACAGGTGGCAACCCTCAACAGAAATACTTTCGGCTGTAAGCCTTTTTAAACCTCTTTCTTTTGACAACCATACTGCATTATTTACCTTATCAATTAACTTAAACTGCTATTTTCAAACAGGTGGCAAGTCTAAAATTTTTTTTTCTCTCCCTATTTTAAGTTAGGCCCCTAGAAATACATCGGTGTAAACTGCATTAAATTCGATGCATTAGTTTTCGAGTGATGCGCGTTCAAACATACAGACAAAAATTCTAAAAGTCGTTGATTTGGCTTCTGTTGCTCTAGTGAAGACCTCCCATATTAATTTTTCCTTAATGTACAGACATCTGTTACAATTTGATTATATGTACATATAGATAATTCCATTCTATTTCGTTTCAATGTTTCGATTTCATGTCATTTCACTTCATCGCATTTGATATCATTCCTTACGATTTCTTTTCATCCGATTTCATTACAATTCACATAATTCCGTTTTACGCCCTTTCATTTTAATTCATCCCATTCCATTTGGTTTTATTATTTTATTTAACTTTTCTTTGTTTTTTTTTAATTTAATTTTATTTTACTTTTCGTATTTTTTTTTTTTTATTCCCACCACCAAATTGGTCGGACCAAAGCCAAACACCGCCAGTTTTTGTTTTTTATTCCCAAAAAACCCTTGTAATGTCCAGAATATTGCTTAGTGAACTTGTTGCTTACGATAACCAAGCAAGTCGCTTATCGCTAAAGGCTTAGCACGACATGTAGAATTGATCATCTGATAAGAAAGTGTTAGCGTGGACTTTGTATTCGCTTGTTGGAGCGAGTGCCCATGAATTTTTCATTTATACATATGTACAAAGTATTTATGTGTATGCGCCTTAGAGTCAGCTATTCAGTGCCAGCTTAAACTTAGATCACGTAAATTGCATTTATATTTGACAGATGGCTGACATTTGATTGGCTAATCTTAGTTAAAACAAGCTAGCTGGAGCGTTTGAACTAAGTTTCAACCACCGCCTAATAAACAAATTGTGGTACAAAGCTCAATAGCATTGCTAAAAAGTAAATATTATTACGCCACAATAATAATAATAGTATAGTCAGATTTAACCGTGCACTGAAAAATTGGCCCTTAGTGGGTTAAAATGGTAGAGAGATTTTTTTTCTTTTAATTTTTGGGATCTTCGTTTTCACTTCTCTAAAACTGCACTTAAAGCATAAACAGATGGCAGCTCGGGAATTAACAACTGCAGTTGATCCGGATTAAGTCCTGCGGCTAATCCGCAGTCATGTCGTCTGTTAGGGTACAATTTTTATCCGATTAACTGCACCGTTAATCCCGATCAACGTTGCCGTGTGTCTATGCTTTTACTTCGAAGATTATGAAAATGCTTCTTTATGTCCCAATACTTTTTGATTGCGCTTTACTTGTACAACAAATTAAGACGGATGTGATATGTCATCCAATCTACTTACTTGCTATATATTATAATCCACTCGCTTTATGTTGATAGTGATTGTATATATGGACAGCAGCAACCACAAATTTTTCGCTCACTCAATCAAAACGAAATCCAAAGATAACGGCTAAGCGGATCGATAAACATAGCCTCGAACTTCACCAATCTCGTCTGGATTATGGTAAAGGTAATAAAACTTTAGCTTACGATTTTATAAATCAAATGTTCTTATAAAACTCTTTGTTATTAGGGTGGAGCGAAAACAAATTTTTTGATTTCGAAATTATGATAGTGCGAAAAATTTGCATAAAAGCATAAACAGACGGCAGCGTTGATCCGGATCAACTCGGGTATTAACTGCAGTTGATCCGGATTAACTCGGATTAAATCCGGATCAACTGCAGTTAATACGCTGCCATCTTTTTAGGCTTTAAACCTATCACTTTGACCCGTGTTAAACCGTTTTCCGATCGTATAATATTTATGGTCTCCCCAAAAGCCTTAAAGTTTCGAATAAGCTCTCAAATCATGGTTCTTTCATAATTTCTTCAAAAGATTTTGAGTATTCAGTTTTGTAGCTCAATAAATTTTAGTAAAAAAGTAAAAGGTGCAACTTTCATGTTCTTAAAAAAGCGCGTTGATTTTTGACAATTTTTTGTGCTTACAGTGTCACGCAGTTTTTCTATAAAAAGTATGTTCGAATTTTTTTATATGGTAAATTTGATTTTTTTTTTGGTCCCTCTCTAATAGTGAGGGCAGGCTGAATTTAATGGGCGTATGTGTTAACTATAACACCGTGGGTTACAGGTTCGATGCCTGACCCACGGGACTGTCAAATACTTAAAATTAGGTAAATATTTATACCATGTATGTACATTAGGGTGGTCCTTAAATATAAGAAGCAAATTTTTACATCAGATTTCCTAAGCATCAACCCCTACGTCGATGGTACTAAAGTCGAAGATATCACATACTATATATTTTGGTCCCGATTGGGGACGGTTAAGGCGTGGCGCACAGGGGTTGAAATTCAGATTACCCTATGAAGACGTCTTATCCGACTCCAATCGGGACCAACATTTTAATGTCATATCTTGGACTTTAGTAGTATCGATTTTGGGTATTAAATGAAAAAAATAATTTTAATTTCTTGCCTTGGACCCCATTGCGAAACACTTCTTAACCGACTCCAATCGGAACCAAAAATTTATATGTGATATCTTCGACTACGGTAGTATCGATTTTGGCAAAAAAATTAATTTTAATTTTTGAGGCTCTATAGAGGAATCTGAACTTTGGCCCCCTGTGCGACACGCCTTAACCGTCTCGAATCGGGACCAAAATTTGTATGTGATGTCTGTGACCGTGATATTAGCGATTGAAGGGGTGAGTCTGAAAAAAAGCGCTCATTTGATTTTTTTGAGGACCACCCTAATGCACATATTTATTTCTGTCATGAAAAAATATTTTCATGAAAACTATCAGCCATTCAGAGGCGTTATAAAACTATGAGTGCCGCCATTTTCTTGACAACATCAACACGCTCAGTACAAATTGATGGCGAAACTCGGCCATGCTCTTGCCATAATGTATTGAGCCCTAACAGCCAAAATAACGTAAGCGAAATTTTTTTCAAAATTTTCTTTTTGATGCAGAAATATTCCCAAATCATCAAAATGCATTTCTGCACAAAAAAAAAAAATTTTTTTTAAATGTCGCTTACGTTATTTTGGCGGTTATTGTATGACTGCTAAATGTAAGTGTATTTATTTTTGGGTAATCTAAGAATACAAAATGTTTATTTTATTTGCTTCATTCGATCACAGATTTCATTGTTGATTTATTGAATAAGAAATCATAAAAAAGTTGAAATGGCGTGATCGGATTTTGCACGAGATAAGGCTTAATCAAATTTTGTTTATTATTGCCGAGATTTATTATGTGCTAAGTCAAGCAGGTGTTTGAGATAAGGTACATACATACAAACTTAAATATTTGTGGAATGTTTTAATAGAGTTTGTTTGAACTTTTAAGATTATTACTAAAAGCTCATTCTCTTATTTAGGCTTTCTACATATCTTAAAAAGCAAAGAAGTGACGATTTTGGATTGGATGTTGACCATTTTGAACCCTTGAAACAATATTTTCGCGAAATAATTTGTCTACCAGTAGAAAAGATATTCTCATTTTTCTGCCCCGAGCGCAGCCTCATCTCGTAAAATCTATCAGAAAAAATATCCTTAAATAGTTTTTTTTTTTTGTTTACCGAGGCTGGTTATCAACACTTTGCATGGCGTCACAGATGACGCGCTTGACAAAGGAAGTCCCAGAGCTAAGCTTAGGGTAGATGCTAAAGTCCTCCACTGAATCAAATGGGAAAAGGGCAATAAATCGGCTGAGAAATTCAAAGATGGCGGAAAAGAGCTCGTGAAGCACATTTTATTTAGTTATGTAGTTATATGTGTTAAGGCACATCAACGATTCTGAGTGATGTGACTGATTTCGGGCTTATCAGTGTGACCAACACGCCCATTGACCAAATTTTCGCTATATGTACATCAAAGGCAATGGTTAAAAAAATGGACCCTCATCACATTTTGGTTGATTTCAAATAAGACTTTGATAGCACGATGAGATGTTCGTAGTTCTATCATGCTAAAATATTTTTGACGAGGGTTGCCACCTGTTTAGGAATTTAATTGCAAGTTCAAATGAAATCCTACTAATATTATAATTGGCAAAGTTTGTTAGTGAGCATGTGAGCGGTGTTTCTTTATATAAACCTCGGCAGATAACTCATGCCCTGGAATAACATATAGCATATTTTTTGAAAAGGGATGCCACCTGCCTAAAAGATTAAATTCTAATTTAAACTAAGTTCAATGAAATTTTAAAATATTTATGCCCAACGAACGAGATTTAGAAATCTTAATTACGAAAACATGTTTACCAGATTTCCAACTATTTAAAAAGTCAAATTCAAATTATTAATAGGTTGGAGGAAGTATTACAGTATGGGTGGCATATGAATGAGTTTTTTTTTTTTAAAGAGAGTTGTCAGCTGTTTTAAAGTCAAATCCAAATTTCTTCAACGGATTTCCACTAGGCATTAATTGGCAAAAATGATAAATGACGTTAAAAAATAGTCATTAAGTTCATTTTCACGTCTTTTTTTAAATGGCATACATTTTTTGTAATTTCAATGCCTAGTGGAAATTAGGTATAAAATATGCATTCATATGTAGTATGTACATATGTGCATGCCTGTGTCCATTTATTTTTACAGGCTTCTACATAATCCATCGGCCATCTTCCCCTCAAACAAAATGACTTGTAGGTATGACTTGTGGTATTGATAAGCATGCCATCGCTTGACGTAAGATTTAAATTTGTAGAAATAATTCTCTACAAGTTTATTTTTTGATAATGTACTCGTATTAATTTGTATGCATAAATACAAACGTTTGCAGTTTCTTTTTCAATTACTGACATTTTCACCCCACAATTGGGCGTTAATTAATGCTGCTATCAATGTTCAGCCCTGGGTTCTGACGCCCAATTATGCCAGGGCTGAGCGCTACTCTATTCCAGGCAATATCTTTGACACCCTGCAAAGCGAGAAAAGAAGAAGGAGGAGAACGTAAAAAATTCCTTCCGAAATTTCATCCATTCAAATCTTTTATTGGGGTAGCAGTAACCACCAAAATCTCACCTATGAAAAGTAACCAGTAGAATTAGTGTTGTAGCTAGCTAGAAATGATTATTCATTTTCGACTTTGCGCTGCGACCTACTGCTAGTTCTATTGTGCCTAAGAGGTCACTCTAACCTTAGGGACCGCAGAAAGGACCATGTAGGCCCCCCTGAGCTCCGAATCTAGCGAGAGTTTCAGCCTTTTTTTTTGCTATCAAAGCCATAATGACCTGGAACCCATCGAAAAGTACTCTCTTGTCCGATATGATATTTATTGTGGCTCAGTCTTTCCTTCTATGGAGATATTCGCGGGTACGGATTTCAAACTGCGTATATCGAAGCCTGGAATATGGTAAGGTATGATGTGCCCTTTGGTACACTTGTTAAAACTTTTACCAGCAGATTATGTCTACATATGGTAATTTTGTATTTACCAACATATTGAATGGTCAATAAGTCATTTCCACGAGAGCCGGTTATACGTAACCGGAAAGACCCATATTAATATCTGGTCAAGGACTGCGACTACAGCGTCATTACCCAAAAACTAGTTGGGCATTTGTATGACGAAGTTGAGTCTTTTATCCACCGTCACAGCTAGATATGTATTTCGTTTTTTGTGCGAACTCTATCTCCACCCCCACACTATGGGTTTTGTGAATAGGAGGATGATGGCTTTCGTTGGGTTTATTGATAAGCCCTTTTCAAAAAAAATCCAAAAAAATGTAAATTCAAATTTCAAACAATTGTTCTACTTTCTTATATTATATTGATTTCGTATTCGGATTCAATTGAAAAGTTTACATTGGATCGCAGATCCCACATTTTTTTCATTTCTGTAAGTTTGTGTAGTGAATAAAATCACTTTGGAGAAATTTGCAGAGGATGAGGTGTGCTGAAAAACCAACCAACAATTTTTTTTTTTTTTAAATTTGGTAGAAAAAGTAAAAAAAATATGCATGTATACATATTTATACTAATAAGACATATCAGGCAATCTTCTTAAAAATATTCATTTATACTTTTGAAAATTCGGTTAAAATGTTGCAATGGCAGATCCAATAAGCAGCATACATTTTTGGCAATTCATTCGTCCCACCTCCAAAATTAGTTCAGGGGGAGAAAATCGTTTATACTTCTTTTCAACAATTCGATAAAGAGATTAGTGGCGCTTTTTGAAATTCAATGTCGCGCAAAAATTTGAAATATGTATATGTAATTGGATTCACTTGAAATTTGTTACTCGGGGAGTTCTTAAAGTCGCAGATTACGAATATGTTCACGGATTTTTTAAAATTACAATGCAAAAAATGTTTAAAAACTTTTCCGTCATATTGGTTTTCTAAAACTTCCGAGTAACGAATTTCAAGTGAATCCAATCATTTTTCGAAATTTAACCGCTATATTGGATTTCAAAACACGCCAGTCATCATTTAAAAGTATACATTTTTGCCAATCTTGGAGAGAGGAAGACTTTAGTTGGCGAGGAATGCCTAATATGTATGTACATATGTATATGAAAGTATATTAGAAATTTCGTACAAAAAATTGTTTTTCAATTTTTTCATTATTTTTTTGATTCGGTTAACTTGGAACTTTCCATATCTGCACATAAGTGGAGCTGAAAACCCGTATCTTAAAGTAGTTGTTTGACTACAAATTGGATGAAAACGTTTTGTATCCACTGTAAGAAACTCATCACTTTCAACAAAATTGCGTTAACCAACACTAAGCAACTAAAAGCTACGAGTTTTCATATATTCAAAACACAAACCACATTGGCGTATCTAAGACACAAGCTGTCGTTTAGTTGTTCACGGTTGACACCCTGTGGCAATAACAGGCTACTTGCAGGGTGAACATGATAATTATATATCCCTATTCCATTCCATTTTTTGCATGATGCATTTCCGAACGGCAATTTACGCAAACTGTATCATTTTGTCATTTCTCTGTTCATCAGCCTTTTTTGCAATTCACGCAACTACATACATGAATAAAGTCTTAGTTTGGGATTTGACCTTGGGTGCCCAAGTTTACCACATTGTTTATAAATGTTATAAATTTAATTTATTACATGTCAGAAAAAGGGATATAAAATTCTAGAAATTATAAGAAATTATAAGGTCAAACAGAGGAATTAGAAAACATTTCTAAAAACATCGATAAAAATATCAATAACAAAATCGGTAAAAGTATCGATAACAAAATGGATTAATAACCGCTAATAAAATCGATAAAAAACATCGATTAGAAAATCAAAAAAATATCGATAACAAAGTCGACAAAAATATCGATTGTTACATCGATAACTCCCGAGAATTGCAACATCGATAATACCATTGGTAGCTAAATCGATTAGAAAATCAATAAAAATATCGATAACAAAATCGATAAATATTAATAACAAAATCGATAAATATCGATTACAAAATCGATTTATATCGATACCAAAATCGATAAATATCAATAACAAAATCGATAATATCGATAACAAAATCGATAAATATCGCTAACAAAGTGGATAAATTTCGATAACAAAATCTATAGATATCGATAACAAAATCGATAAATGTCGATAACAAAATCGATAAGTATCGATAACAAAATCGATAAATATCGATAACAAAATCGATAAGTATCGCTAACAAAGTCGACAAGTATCGAGAACAAAATCGATAAGAATCGATAACAAAATCGATAATTATCGATAACAAAATTGATGAATATCGATAACAAAATCGGTTAATATCGATAACAAAACAGATAAATATCGATAACAAACTCGATAAAAATCGATAACAAAACCGATAAAAATATCGATTATTTAATCGATAAGTCTCGAGAATCTTTAAAATCCCAAAATAGTTCCCAGATTGAGTCTCTGTGTCTCGCTCTATATTCTTTCCTATTTAATTACCGTTACTTTAATCTTTCTTCACCTATCTTTATCTTTACTTTTATCGGTATTCTCATCCTCCTTACCTTTGTTTTTATACCCGAGCGCACTTGTGCACAAGGGTATATTAATTTTGTTCACATAACGGTTGTTTGTAACAGCCAAAACGAATCGAGATAGATATAGACAAATGTATACATAAATGCTCAGAATGAATAGAGAAATCGATAAAGCTATGTCTGTCTGTCCGTCCGTCTGTCCGTCCGCCCGTGTACACGATAACTCGAGCAAAAATTGAGATATCTCAACGAAATTTGGTATGTAGGTTTCTGTTAATCCAAGGTAGGTTGGTATTGGGCGTAGTGGGCGAAATCGAACTGTAACCACGCCTAACTCCCATATAACGGTAATTTCCAGAAATACGAAAGCTGCTATATTTTAGTAACTACTGAAGATAATTCACTCAAAATTGATATTTTCAATAATTTTCAGACGAAAAATATGAATATTATAAAGTTTTGGAAAATGGGCGTAGCCACGCCCACTTATGGTTACATGTGTATATCTTGGTAACCGCTACACCAATTTCTTCCAAACTTGGCACAGTTGTTGGCCTTGGTACAGCATACAAAACCGCCGAAAATTTTTAAAATCGGACAATAACCACGCCCACATCCCATATAACGGTAATTTAGAGAAATACAAAATCTTCGATAAATCAGTAAATATTAAAGCTAATTTATTCAAAATTGATGCTTGCAACAATTCTTTACCAAGAAATACGTTTATGGTCAAATTTTGGAAGATGGTGCGTGGCACCGCCCACTTATGATCACATATATGTATATCGGTAACCGTTCTACCAATCTGTACCAAACTCGGTATGGTTATTTTGCATGCCACATAAAAGCAAAACCTTGAAAATTATTGAAATCGGACTAAAATTGAGGCCGCTTTTCATATAACGGTAAATTTCAGAAATGCTTGAAACTGCAATATTTCGAAATTTAAGGACGCTAATTTACTCAAAATTGATACACCCCGGCTTACCATCTAGCGGTAGCTTTCGGAAAGGTGAAAAAACATATATTTAATACTTGCGCCGGGTATTTAATGTTCGGCTCCGCCCGAACTTAGACTTTCTTACTTGTTATTTTTACCTTTGCCTTTATCCTTTTCTTCATTTATGTACGTACTCACCTTTACTTTCATTCTTGTATTGTTATTTCTAAGTGTTATCCTCTAACCTTTTATTAGCAAGTTTTTGTTAAATTCATACCATATGCATACACACAAGAAGTACTTGTTTCAGCCCCAACCATTTCCGTTGCACCATTTCCGTTGCATACACACAAAAAGTACTTGTTTCAGCTCCAACCATTTCCGTTTCTCCATTTCCGTTGCACCATTTCCGTGTGCAATTTCCGCTGAATTTGCCAATTTACTCCCACCCAACCAACCGCCGCTAAAGAAGTTTCACTTCAAAAACTAGACATTAATTTCTGGGAATAAACAAATTTGATATATATTTTGGTCACTTAAATTATGCATTAACTATTTGTTGAGTTAAAAAATAGATGTGTATCTTTTTTTTATATATAAAGAACTAGACATTAATTTTTGGGAATTAAAAAACTTGGCATATATTCATCAAATGATGGAGGAAATATTTGTTGACTTAAAAAATATGTATATATAATTTTTTTATAATTAAAAAAATTGCACAATAATTCTTGGGGGTGAATAATATGTATATTATATTGAAATACTGGACATAGATTTTCGGCGATCAAAATATTTTTTTTTTCATATTTTTTTATAATAGCTGAAAATAAATTTTTGTAATGAAAAAATTAGACATACGTTTTGGTGTAAAATCTGAACAGCAATTTTTGAGCATTTGGAAAATGAACACATGCAATTAAATAGCCACAAATTAAAAATTGATATTCAGTTTTAAACAACCGATGCCCATTTTTTAAATGGCCATGCACGTTTTCAAAAACCATAATACTGTGTCCATTTTTTATGACCATATATTTTTGATACTGTTTTAAATTTACCAAAAATAAATTTCTAGAATTTAAGTGACCAAAAGTTATATACTTTAAATTTCATAGTTGGGAGAAAGAGAAACTTTGAAAACTAATAAACAATTAAAATTTATGTATTAAACGGAAAGTTTTAATAAATTAAAGATGATGCTTATCTTCTTACCACCACTCTGATAGATGCTTTTTTATTTACAAATATATTTTCATTACTTTTCTTAAATTTTAGGCTTCATTTCCAGCTCCAAGAAAAGGTATTTACTTTGGTAGAAGAAATTTCTTTTTACTTTTTTGAGTGCGTTTTTATATGTATGTATTTAAATATGTAATATGCTTTTTTAAGAGCTGAATACTATGTTTAATCTCAAATATTTGAATTTACTCGCTTTTACAAAAACTTTCTCCAACTTAAACTCCCTTGCGTACCCTACTCGTACAAACGCTGACCTACTTACATGCATATTTTCAGCGCAGAACTGATGCTGCTGCCGCCACCACAAAGGTCATCTTCTTGACATATCCTTAACGCATCTTTAACGCCACACTGTCAATTCGCTACCAATTTACAAACGCTTTTCTCAGCTCTGATGCTATGCTTGTTTTTTTTTTTTTTACTAACAAATGCATGTTTTTACTCATCAAATTTCCCATTTATCTGCATTTTCTTCGCATTTCATGAAATTTTTGTAACCTTGTCAACAAAACGACGTCAGCAAACATATTCTTAGGAGCTGTTTACTCGCTTCTTACTCACATTTCACTTGCTATTAGATTGCATTAATTCACGATATTTCTTGCTTATCACGCAAACAACTATCGCACAGCACACGCACCGCTTAGCAGCAGCCCTCCCCCTCCATTCAATAGCTTGACCTGTGTTGCCGTTTTGCTGCTTTTGGGGCTAGATTTAGCTCTTTATTTTTCTATTTAGCTCCGAAAATTGGGCTTTAGCTCCTAGCTCTTTTTTTTGCTCTTCTCGAAATTATCTAGCACTTTTTTAGCTCCAGAAAGTTTTGGTAATATGTATATTAAAATTACAAATCTGTAATTTTATTGCACAAGTGTTGACTAAAATTTATTTGGCATTGGTGATCTCAGTCTATTTTCGACACCTTCATGTTATTCAATTTCGCGCGGGATCACACAAATAATACCGGACAGTAGTTCGAGCTCCGATAAGCTCCGACGGTGTATTTTCTCTTAGGCGGCCATGGTAGAAAGGGAAAGCCAAAATTTAAGATAGCGTTGATAAAATTACAAATTTCGAAATGCAGTGGAAAAACATACATACATTTATATCCACAGGAAAATACAGACTCCACCATAAACACTTGGATCTAGATTAAAGGATTCAAAAACTAATTAGATGAAAATCCTTTTTCTGATCGCTCGGATTTTGTTTTAAGCTTACTAATTTTATCTTTAAGGGGAGAAGGAATTAAAACTTTTCAGAAAAATTTTGCAAAACAATGATTCGTAACCGGAGTTTTTATGGTAAATTTAAATATCTAAAATTGCAGATCTTAACAGTTTGTTAAGTATTTTTAGTTCATTGTCTGTTTTATATATGTAAGTATGTGCGTATATTTTTAAGTCTTAAAATTGCAATAGATACTATTTGTATTATTTAGCTCTTTTTTGAGCTCTTTTTTCGACTGTTTTAGCTCAAAACGAATTTATTTTTCTGGCAACACTGAGCTCGATACCATTCTCCGTGGATCGCACAAATACGCTCAATTTCCTTCGAAATGCATTTGTGGCAGCATTGATTTCCCATCACAAACCGCAAAAATAAAACGACTGATTGTGTAGGGAGTAAAGAGGGGATGAGATTTCTTTACACTTGATGTGCGATTTTACATACTTACTTATACAGTCGCAAATATTTATCACACTCCATCATCGATATGCGACATTGGTATTGAATTTTCTTTACAACATTTTATGCAAAATTTGCATAAGGAAATGCTTTTATTCTTTAAATCCGAAACTGATAAGTTGTAAATGTCTGATTAAGGTCAGATTAAGTTCAAAATTAGCATCTCCTTCCTTACATTAAAGAAAGGTCCTTACCATAAATTGTGGTTAAAAATCGCATGCTCTGTAAGTTCGTAAAGATGTTATTTGTTGTTAAGCCTCTTATTCCCGCGATTTCGCAGTGAACACCACTCCAATATTCTGAGAAAAACTCCCAACGCCATTACCATTTTTATAGTAACAATTTGGTGAAGTTGTTAATCCAGAGATGCGCCTTCGGATAGGTATGTTGATAGTGTGACGGTTTAATGACAACTAGCTTCTGCCGGATATACATGCTTGAAAGTGTTTCTGAGGTTTTTAGAGAGAAGCAGGTAAGGATTATAGGTCGAAAATCGTTTGGCTTTACATGCTTCTCCTTGGAATGGGGACTACTTTCGCCATTGTACAATTTCTGAGCACGTAGGCCAGGTTTAACCAAGTCTTATAAATGTTTGGTGATAAAGGGGTCAGGAAGCAAGATGCTCGGCGGGAGAAAGCATAAAAAGCATTGCACATTTCAAGGAAATACATTTTCTTCTGTGTACTTTTAAGTTATTTGTATAAAGTTTATGTCTATGAATACGCCTAGTGAAATTTTTCCGGCGATTAATTTTCAAGATTATTTTAACCCTCTAGCGAGCTCCAAAACGCAATTTAATTCAGAGTATCCAAAAGAATTGGTCAACACGACCTTCCTTGAGAGAGCTAATGAGTTAAAATGTTCTACAAAATTCTTCTTCGTGAAAGTTTACTATAAGTACCCAAACTAGATATTTCGCTCGGATATGAATTTTAACCTTTTTTAAAGTTATTCTAAACACACTCGACAAAAAATTGCGAATTTAATAATTTACCATAAAATAAAAATTTTGCTTGAGGATGGAGGGTTTTTGTATATGGACCTAGGTCTTTCATATCCTAAGCTGGAATCATTCCACCGCAGACAGCGATCCTGAAATTGTTGCAGTGTATTTGTCAGTCCTTTGATATCTTAAATATACCGACTTGTGCAGTTCTCTGATACATTCGCCTTTCCTTTCTAATTATAATAATACTAATCAAGCTGGCATGCATCGAATATAAATCACTACAAATGCACTAAGACGCTTGAAAGCACAATACTACATTTCGCAAACAGCTGCAATTATGTTCAGTAAGCTGATTCGCTTACTTTCTTTTAAGTCCACTCGTCCTCTTCACCACTTCAAGTGCAAAAATTGTATTTGAGTCTGGTCAGAAGCAGTCGTTTGCACCACCCTCCATTTTAGAAAATTACCGTTATTATACGCTGTCGGTTATTTCTTCATTCACTGCTGTGCTGTGCTACTCACGTTCTCTCACTCTCCCTGCACTTTAGCGACAATTCTTGATAGTTGTTGCTATTGTTGTGTCTGTTTCTGCATTCAACTCAGTTATTATTTAGTTTTTTTTTTCTTTCTTTTTTTCTGGCTCTTTATTTGCTCTTGTAATACTAAGCATGTATTCAAGTGTAATTATGAACCGACCACGCTAACTGCTTTTTGCTACACCCCCTCGTTTAAGGTATTGTAATAATTTGTTGGGATTTTCATTGTGGCTTTTAATTTTGTGCGCAGTTTTGCATTTGTTTCTATTTTTATGCACTTTCTTTATCTCTGCGTCTCTTACATTTGTTTTGTTCATACGGAGTCACCTTTGCCTGCGCTGATGAGTATTTTGACTTCTCCTCGCTTCAATGCATTTTAGTGTCACATCAGTGTAGTATTATTATTATTTTTTCAGCGCTTAAGCTTTCTTGGCCTTTGTTGTCTCAGCTGCCAGTTTTATGATTATTGCAGCTAAGTGTAGTATTGCAATTTGTTGTTGTTACAAATTTGCACTAAGTACTCGTGGGTAAGCTCTGCTCGCTCTGTCGAATGGGTGAGCGCTGGAAATGCATATCCATTTAGCAGCAACAGCCGTGTTGCTTCTAACGCAACCTCGACCTGATATAAGTTTAATGACTGTGAGTATCAATACTTAACTTAACTTAGCTTCATTTCACACCTACAATCAGTAGACACACAATAACACGCTTGCCTTGCATTCCCTTAAATGCAACCAACATCCCAGTAGCCTTGCCTGTTAAAGCTCCTCCACTAACGCTTTAACTAGTTCAGTCTATTTTTAGCTGCTAATCATACACCTCCTACATATCCATATGTACATATTCACCGTCCGCACCGCTCAGTGCTCCTTTTCTTCCGCTGCATGCGAACGCCTCATTTTCCGCCCACCGTCCCACGTCATTTGCATTTTTATCTCACGTCTCAATTGCACAAAATGACGTCTAATTTGTGTTGACGTTGCACATTGTCATTATTGTTGCGTGTACTACTTTTGTATGTGTTGCTTGTTGCATGTAAATAATTTGCTTTGTTGCAAGGTATTTAGTTGGGTTTCAGTGCTTTGTAAAACGTTTATGAAAATAGCTGTATTCATCCACTTAAAAAGTTGCATTTCCGCTTATAGGACGTGATCGTTTCCTTGAGTATTTGATAGGCTTCGTACAGTCGTTAACACAGAGCGATAATGGCTAGTATTATTTCAAACGTGTAATCGTACCAGAAAATGATATAAATCGGCTGGTACGGTAGCTTTGGCAGTGGTTAATGCCATTTATCGGGGTCTGATCTGGCCAGATAAAAGGCGTTTTCACATTTACCGACGCCGCCCACACGACACGACATCACATATCAACGCTATGGTGACGATACGACGGAAATATTTCACACCATTCAAGATAAAAAAATCAAATAAGAAAGCCGTTGACGATACTAGCGGAGTGACTGCTGTTTTCTAACGGCACGACACCGACATACCGGCAAGTGCGGATGCTTTTCTACTTTCCCTTGTATTTCGCATGAGTTGACGCATCCGCCGACATCGTTGTCGTCGCCGTGAAGTTGTTGTGTCGGCTAATAATAAAACGGCCTAATGCGGGTCTCTCGAAGCTGTCCATCTGTCACTCCGATTACAGCATTCACTGAGCGTGGGTTGGTGAAAGTTGTGAGGGTCATTAATTGCTTCTCTGCATAGCGTCGGCTCCATTAGTTGCTTTATGTAGTCATGGGTCTCGTCCATAAGTTCATAGCAATGCCTTCTGACGTAAGTAGCAGCTGAATAGAAACTGATTGGTCAGCATAACTTAGTGTTCCTTTTCTGGGAGCATCTACGCCTTGCTATGCAAATCGACTGCATTTGCTCCAAGTGCTACCGGCGATGGAGTTGAAAACTTCGTTGCTTTCAGCTTTGCCTCCTTCGTCCACGTGGTAAAAACGGTCGTAGCATATTAGATGAGGGATAGAGTAAGGTCCCTTACGGCGAAGAAGCCTGCGAGATTGGAGAGATACGCTTTTACCAATATTGAGACAATGTATAAGATATGGAAAACTCCCTCTGGCGGATTCCGATGTTTGATCACCGAAAGTTACTGACAATCGCTGACCGCTTATATTAATCCCTGTGGTGGAGAGTAGAATTCAATATCTTCCAGCAACTGGTTCAACGTTTAAGGCCACGAGATATCTAAGTGTTCTTGGCTGCGCACTTGGGGGAAGGCATACTGATGCTTCGCTGGGGTCAGCTGGCATGTTTAGTACAGGAGTATGAAGGCCGCAGGAGTATTTACTGCTGGAATAGAAGAGTCATCGGTCCCCCTTGCCGCTTTGTTGGCAGGTTTCCCAGGCTTAAATAATGATACCACTTCCCCTGATTTCCACGAATTGGTTATGGGAAGAGTGATCTTCGAAAAATTTAAGACCTTGATGAGGTAAACTACTCACACAGGAATGATTTTTTTTTACATGGACATACATATGTAAGTAGTTAAGACCAAAGACCTGGAAAGATTTTGCTTACCGATGGCCAACCGAAACCAGAATGCAGATACTTTCAATCAAACGTTGTCTTGTCGAGTCTAAAACTATGAAAAAGTTTGAATACTCCAGGACTATCTCAAGCATCTACGTATCACATAAATCAATATATTCGCGAAACTATGGGCCAAATATCGTAAAACTGCGTTTAAATTTTTACTCTGATGTTAGACATATTTTTGAAAGGGCTTTGGAATTTCAAGGAAATGATTAATTAAAAAAATTGTTTTAAAAATTCAGTGTAATGCAAAATAAAAATATGGGCATCAAATATGAGAAAAAAAAACCTGTAAAAAAAAAAAAAAAAATAAATTTTTTGATGCACAAGGATGAATAGATATTGAAAATGATATCTCAAAATTTTATCCATCTCCAAATTTCGTCCTTCTATCTATACTATCCTAAAAAAATTAAATAAAATGGCATTTTCAAAACCTATACGTCCATGTGCACTTAAAAGCTGCACTGAATTTTTTAAATAACTTTTTTTTTTTAAATTAAGCATTTCCTTGTAATTTCAAACGTTCATTCAGAACGATTGGTGTAGAGAAGATAGCCGCAGTGGTATGCTAGAAATTCCTATGTACAATTTCCATCGCAAAAAATCTCTAAATGAACAGCAAGTGTGTCTAATTTCGTTCAATTCCTCACATACATATGTATGCATTAGGGCGGTTGGAAAATTAAATTTTTTTTTTCAAATCACTTGGTAATAGGGTAAAATATATTGTATCATGCGGCCAAGAAAAAGCCTGCAAAATATCAAACACAAGTAACACAAAGCACACTGGTCAATTACAATGGATTATTGTTAAAAATTCAGGGTTCACAAAAAAGATTTGGTGCGTTTTTTTTTAGATAATGAATCCGTTAAAGCAAAAGACAAAGTTAAATATCATTTCTTGCAGCCGTTTAATTTTCCGGTTACTCTCAAACTTAACTTTTTCGACAATTCTTTTCTCTTGATAATTCCACTGGTCTAATATGAACATTCGAAAACCTGAAAGTATTTGAAATAAATCTCGCCTCATTTTTTACATTTTTCACTTTCTTACTGATGTAATGAAGAATTGAAAACTCTTTGTAAGTTTTTCTATATATCTCGACAGTTTGTAGTCCTATTGAAAAATGATATATCCACGTGAGATACTAAATTTAATAAACCTCATTTTGATATATCATCTTGTTTATAACAATTAACGCATTTCCCAGATATTTTCAGCTAAAGTTTAATTTTAAAATATCCATACACTTCCATTATTATTGGATTAGACCTAAGACAACATAGTATTACTATTACAGTACAAAATAGACCCAGCCTAATATAGTCATACGAGTGTTCGACAAAAAAAATTTCAGTTGATGAAATTTAAGTTCACCCTTTGAGAGTCCCATCAGCTTCATTTATAATGATTACTTCTGAAACTTCATAATTGTGTAAACTATACTTATTATTATTACAAATCACATTTCTTCACTCAACTCAACCCACTTTTCATAAACTTTCCTGTAGTAAATTAATTCAACCACTCAAATAAATGACACTCACTTTGAATTCTTAGTCACTTAAATATGTAACTAAAATAATATATTTGCGGGTCAACTTTTAATATAATGTATTATATATACATATATGTATGTATATAAGTAGATATACAATTACATACATACTTACTACTACACCTCGTATAAATAAGCTTACAACATTTGAACTTTTCTCACATAGCTTTCCATCAACTTCAAAAATTCCACGAATTTTCCTACGATACTCGTATACTAGCGAGTGTATCAGAAAATTTTTCTCACAACCTTTGGCAAGTTGCTTTACGCCGACCACAGAAACTGCTTTCTTAAACCCCTTTTCGCATATATATATGTACATATATGTATATATGTTCTAACAAATCGCTTGCGATATACCTCAGCTGTCAGCTGCGCGCATTTAAACTTTTTAGTTTTCAACAGCAGCTTCAGCGTACGTGCTTGGCTTTGATATGGATTTGTAGCTATCTCATGGCATAACATACATACATACCTACTTGTGCAAATGTGTGCATTATTTTACAGGCAGGAATTTGTATGATTTTACTTTCCAACACCTACGCCTTATGTTGCCTTAATATAGGTGATAAACCCCGTAATTCAAGCGAAGATTTTCAATGAACGTCGCAAAGAAGGCATAAAGCCACCAGAGCTATTAAGAGCCCAAAACATATTTATTGGCGTGTTAAAAGCACTTGCCGACTGAAATTTCCGGTATAAATTCTAGCCATGTAAGAAGAGACAATGCAAGTTTTGTTGGCTGTATATACAACACGTTGCTTAGACGACAGACATCGTGCGTAGGCGGGTCTTTTATATACATACATACATTCATATGTATATGGTAGTATCCATAAAATTTGCTATTCCACTGCCTGAGTTTAATTTGCATGACAACAGCGCAATTTCACTGACCTACAAGAAATGAAAATGAAAAGTGTTTTGGCATCTCACCTTTCGCATGACAGAGCAGAATGAATACATGCAATTGGTATTATCACACACGTGGAACAGGTTAGCAACAAATATTTGTTTAGATACGGAAAGGCCCTAACTGATAAATTCCGTTTTTTTTTTTTTACTAGAGAAGCAGGAAATGTTAGCGCTAACATATGCAATTATGTGCATACAAATGTATGTATGTATATAGGACATTTTGAAAAAAGTTGATAAGCTATGTCTCTAAAATGTTTCGAGTTCTAGTAAAACCTACAAAAAATTAAAAAAAAAAAATATTTTCAAAACGCGTGAATAAGGTGTTTTTACATTTAATTCAAAATATATACATATGTAAGTACTTACATATTTGTCATTCTCACATTTATCGTTATTGATATCGACTATGATGGTATACATATTTTTAACGATAACTACATATGTTTAACCTGTAGTTAGTATTAACCCGACATTAAGAAACTGGCGTTAATGAGTTCTTCACATAATTTTGTGTTTAGATTTAAAAAGATTACAGTTTTCTAAACTTTTCAAAATTTGTATATATGTACATACATTAGAGTGGTTCAAAAAACACTATTTTTGGAAATTCATAAACGCCACAACAAACTATTGTTATTTGTGATTTTGAAAAATTAAAGTTTTTTAGAGGTCGCGCTGGTCGGTTTTTTTATAAAAACGCTATTATTCTCGATTTTTTATTTTCGTGACATGTTAAAATGCAGCTAAAAATGTGGTTTTCACATATAATTACTCTGGTATTATTGGGAAACATTCCCTTAATTACACACCTGTCTTGGACAGTTAGAATGGACCTAGTTCCCGCAAAAATATGTTCTCAAAAAGAGACTACTAAAATTAAAACGTCGATACTGACGGGGTTTCTAGGGTTGCTAATTAGGAATCTGATGTCAGATTTTCAAAATTCAAAATGGTGGATCCAAAATGGCGATAAATTTTTCAAAAAAAAAATTATTGGATTTGTTCGAAACCCGGCACTCGGGAAGTTTTGTAGTCGCTGACTACGAACCTGAGGTCAATTTTTTTAAGTTCAAAATGGCGGTTCCAATAAGACGATCAAATTTAAATAAAAATTACTAAAATTAAAACGTTGATACTGAACGTTTTAAGCATTGTCAAGGGTTGGAACTCGTTTCCAGTGCGTTTCTAGAGTTGCTGATTACGAATTGGATTTTTAAAATTCAAAATGCGCCTTCTGCACAGTTTTATGCGTGTCTGGAAACGCCGGCGCTACTGCTCATAAGGTAGATTTCAAAGAGCCATGAGGCTACTAATCTTATCATTTCAACTCGTCAGCGTTAGGCATTCGCCATGCCAATTATTCTATTATTATAATTCTATTTATTTCATTACTGAATTAGTTTTAAATTTAAATATTGTTACTTCCACTTGAATTAAAAGTTGAGTGTCTGGCGCCGATTGATGGGCGAACAGAAGAAGGTCTGAGGTATATACATACATACATACATACACGGATCTCTATGTTCTCTACAGATCCGTATGTACTATTTAAATTTAAAGAAGTAAAAAAGTTTTAAAAGTTTAGTTATTGGGGTAACTTATGTCGCCCTCAATAAATTTTCGCAATAATCTTATCAACCGTTATGTTAAATTACGGAGTTCTTACGATTTTTTGCGGATTACATATTGAAAACAAGGTTGGTCTACTTTTTTCCAAAAGTTTAAGCCATCAATTCGAACCAGAACGGGCCTTTTTGACCCACTGTTGGAAAAAATGGCTTACAGCTGGTTAAAATTTCCACTAAAATATGAAGCGCTAAATTTTTCTAAGGAGAACCGAATGTAATAAAAAATAATACTAATGTTTACCATAACGTAATTTTCTCACAGCCACCTAGTACTTGTATACGTATGTGGGACCCCAGAATAAAATAACTTACGAATGTAAATATTAGCAAAAAATGTGTTTGTTTAAAATATTAAAATTTTATCTTTGTTTTATCTCCAATAATTGAGGAGTTAGATGCAAAGAGGCCGCTTCTATTAAAACTGTTTTCTGAGATATTAGCGTTAAAGTTTTTGATGTGTTATAACTTTCTTGCTATTGTAGTAGGTGTATAAAAAAGTAGTATTGTTGTAGTATTGAAAATAATTGTCTACTGCGGAAAAAAATCGTTAGATTACCAGTATTCGATCCCAATTTAACTGTAATAAAGGCTTTCGTCG
>NW_023459292.1:0-21641 GCF_013731165.1 Rhagoletis pomonella | reverse complement strand
AAAGGCTTTCGTCGAAAAATATGTTACCTATGTTTTTTCTGAGTTACGCTCTTTTGGAGAAATAAAGGAGATTATATTCTTGTCCAGTGGCCCAAATTATGCCAAAAAACTAATTTGAAAATGTAATTTTCATTTCGTAAAATTATGTTTTTATACAAGTAGTATTTAGTTCCTTCAAACGATGTATTCAAAGTACATACATCATGGAAATTTTGTACAAAATTCCTTAGGCTCCGAACGCCGACACCGCCGCCGCCGCCGCCGCGCCGATATTTTCGTAACTCGGCGGCGGCGTGGCTCGGCGGCGTATACCTCTACTACAGAGCAGCTATCCCTGCAAAAATCGAGACTACTCCATGCATGCGTGTAAAGAGTACTCCCTAAGGACCAAGGAGTACTCCAAAATTAACCACAATTCATATAAAAAATATGGTCCAATTAACATTGCGATGTCCTAGGGCAGGACCATATACTCCACCAGGACCAACTACTCCAACATATTAACAATGGCATTGTTGTTATATTTTTTCGTTTGTACACGCTTTTGTTCTTCACTTCTCAAATGCTTTTTCGAAATTAAGACAAAAATTAAAAAATGACTGTTGCCTCTGACGGCATTCGAGCCCGAACATGCTGGGAGCTAAGAACTAAAAGCGAGCATCTCTACACGTTCAGCTACAGCCAGACAACTTCAATCACATTTCGTTAAAACACGAGCAGTGATCGGATAACAAGCAATAAGTTGGCGCAGAGGCACGAGTTGGTCCGCTACAGCAAGACAGAGGAACACTTTTGTAAGTACTCCAATTTACCACAAATAGACTACATGGTCCAACGATTTTTGCAGGGATGTCGTAGCTTTCAAAGCATTCTTCCATGCGAATTATCACACTCTCACTGAAGTATATGGTTGTATGTATGTATGTATGCACGTCGATGACGGCCTCTGCTCTCTTTTTAACCGCGGAGCTCTCATCCGGTTCTATGGTGTAATGGTTAGCACTCTGGACTTTGAATCCAGCGATCCGAGTTCAAATCTCGGTAGAACCTGACTAGGCCAAAATGTTTTTTTATACAAAATACCTACTTTTTTATACGCCAGCTGTACGCTTTAATACTGGAAATAAGTATAGAAAATAAAGGGTTTAAGTAAGTAAGTTGAACGTTTTTTTGAATCGTTTCTGCTTTTGCTATTTGTTGTAGTTTTTTTTTAATTTTTTTTTTGTCATCATACGTTTTGGACTTTCGTACATGAATGTTGCCAGGTATATTCGTATACCCGTAATATTTTTTTTTTTCATTAGGCAACGCTAAGAATTAATTTTAGACCGAGTTGCGAACTTTGATTGATGCGAAGGAATATTACTTTGATAAAAGAAATCCACTTTTGCGCTCCACTTCATACTCGTATATTTTATATTAATTTTCATTATTTATAGATGACAATAATGAAGCAATTTTTCCAGATGTCCTCCATCATAGACACTAATTCAGGATTTTTTTTTTGTTTAAAAAGATTTCCACGTGTACGCGCATTTTCTTTGCATAATTGAAAGTCATTAAATATGTAAAAAAAAAAATTGCAGTTTTCAATATCCTCAACGCATTGTAGAGCGTACGTGGGCAAATACTTATATGTTCATACACATTCTCATACATACAGATTTTCAATTTACTTGCCCTCGTCGGTTTATTTAACTTGTGAGTTGTAAAAACTTTTTCTCTTCATACCTACCCCAACTTACTACACACGCTCACCCATATCGCGCGTGATAAGCGCCCTTTGATTGCTATAAATACCACAAGATCCCCTCAAAATTTGCTTAACAAACGACGAAGACATTGACACATTTCATAGGAAGTTTTGAAAGAAATTTGATGCAAAGGGCGGCAGTAGTTTTTTTCTCCATTGCCAAGGGGGAATGAAACGAGCTGATAAATTACAAATGATGGCATAGCAACATACATATGTAGATATTTATTTCCTGATATTCATGGAATATTATTTTTGAAGTACAAAAGGCTGTAAACGCCTATTCAAGCGTTCCATGAAAAAAAGGTATCTAAATTTTCATTGCACCGAAGTATTTGAATTTCACGAGTTACCAGTTTTCTCAACAAAAAATCTAAATATATAAAACTGATATTCGTACGAGTCAAACTGAAATATCTGTAATATAATGTAAATGTTTTTCGTGTAACAGAAAGGGTCACCGCGACCTAGAAGATTTTTTGTATCCCTATGATGGTTCCTAACCCTGCCGGCCTAAGATGTTATTAGTTTCCCTTGTAAGGGACATCCACTGTGGAAGAACTGAAGTATTGCAGTCTTAGTCTGGCCAAAT
This sequence comes from Rhagoletis pomonella, assembly GCF_013731165.1. Taxonomy (NCBI): domain Eukaryota; kingdom Metazoa; phylum Arthropoda; class Insecta; order Diptera; family Tephritidae; genus Rhagoletis; species Rhagoletis pomonella. Next base: position 19,296 of record NW_023459292.1, on the reverse strand, counting down.
GCCAGACAGTCACACATAATGAACATCTGGCATCTTTTCGATTTTCCGAATTTTTGGATGTTACGTGTTTTGTCGGAAAATGAACTTCGCAAAATTTTAAAGACCGCCCGTCCCGGTCATTTTAAAATTAGACTCTACCCTGAATACTTTGTTTTATAACTTTTGTACTTTGCTTTTAATTAGAACCGCAAACTGAAAATTTTTGTCCCGTACCAACGATGGAATGCTCCTGTTAATGAATTGCCAATGGGGTCCCGTGGGTAAATGGAATTCAATTAACAGATCATGAATTTGAAAAAAGAAAAAATAAACAAACCAATTACAGCGCGTGGCATAAATTAAGCGCACATTTTAGTAGGTTGTATATTAGGGTGGTCCAAAAATGCATGTGAAGAAGTTAAGTCTGAATTTTAATGCTCTCACCGCCTAGGATTGTAATACTTGCACTTTATAATAAAATTGATTGGGCTACAAATCTGCATATTCAAGAAAATTCTGAAAAATCTGATTAAATAGTTGAAAGTTTGCATGAAAATTAGCTGAATTTTCGTGAGTTTTGCACAAAGTCTACGAATTATATTTTAATGTTTTTTGTTGTAGAATTAACCATATATTTATAAAACATTGGCGGAAAAATTGTAGAAAAAAAATGTTCCATATATTATTTGCTGTGCCAATACTTTTTGCCGGCAGTGTATGTATGTATGTTGTATGTTTAAATGAATTTCAATACGGAATTCACATTAGACTCATCCTCGTTATATGAGTTTCTTATTATTTTTTTTTATTTATAAGATAATTTATTTGCTTGTTTTGATTTTTGGTTTGCATTTTCCTTTTCTTGTTTTTCATTCTTCGAGCGCCTAAAAACATTGTCGTCTTTTATGACGTCTTTATTGTTTGTAACTAAATATTTACTTGTACCTTACTTGTACCTACTTGTGGTTGCTCATCGCTCATGGTCGCTGCTAAATAGCAAAATTATGTTAATGAATATTAAAAAAGTAATCGGAAAATGTGATCTGTCGCGACAAGCGACAAATAGCTATCGCAAAAAAAAACTTAATCATTGCTATTGCTCGTTTTTTTTTTGAATTGAAGAGCTGGGGAAAAAACTAGTGGAAATCCTAAACGATTTATCGGTATAGTTAAAGAAAATAATGGTCCAAACATTTGTATGTAGACCAAATAAGTCTATGGCTTAATATGCGACTATAATAATCAAGTCCTTTTGGCGGGAAACAGTGATTTTCTTACTCTTTTGTTTAAATTAATATAATGCTGCTTCCATGCCTTCTTAGATCTTGGAATCATCTGCAGAGCAAGTGAGCCCCTAGCTTTATGTGTAGGCAGGTACATAAAAAGTAAATCAAGTGTTTCGATTGGTAGTTGGCGGTAGATAGGGCACGTTATAAGTTCGAATAAGCGAAGTATGCCCTAAGGACAGCTGTTTGGGTGCTCTAGTAGAGCGAGTTAGTAGTCGGCGAATTTAATGTTCCCAAAGAAAAAACCGTGGTTTTTATATTTTATATGATTAATGATATTTATGAAGTATTCGAAAAAATGAACGCGTATCAAGGCTATGCTTTTATTGGTGATGATTTTGGTGGATGAGCTAATGTCGCCGCCTATTATAAAAGCCTTGATGAATATGAAATTTATAAAGTTTTATACCCCACGAGCCATTGAAGGCATATTGAAATGCAAAGTCAAATCATATGTAACAAGTTAAGTGACATTATATGTGACCTGGTCTACGAAAAGGGAGCTTACGTGCGAAAACTAGTTTTCTGCGAAAAAGCTGTTATAAGTAAGCAACTCGTTTCGTCAGCTTCTCATTATCTGGTTAATTGTTCTCCGCGCCGGACGTCCAGTAAGTGTTGTTGTTGGTCCAGTAAGTGTTGTTGTTGGCCCAGTAAGTGTTGTTGTTGGTCGGAATATTATTATAGTTCATCGTGTAAGTTGCTAGTGTAGAACATTTAAAAAAGTAACACTGAAGAAGTGACGTTTACTGTTTCTGTTGATTATCGTCTTCGCATTTCGCATGAAATGAAACATGAGTGTTGATGAGGAGTTCAGTGCCGTATACGGACAATATTTCCATGAAAAGGATGATGAAAACGATGATGAAAACTATGAAGAGAGCGATGATGATGAAGACGAAGTATGTCCATCCATCCTGGTCCATCTTCCTCAGGATCAACACGTAAAAATATCTCAAGGAAAACGACAACAAAGAAAAATACATAAACTACTCAGCATTATTATTTTTGGCCCATAATACGTTTTTCTAGTGTATAATCATGTCTTTATAGCTTATAATTCAATGTATTTTGTTCATTACCAATAAATTATATTTTGTCGTATTTTTACTCTTCTTTCTCTACATTTTTAGTACACTTCTAAGCAAGTTAGGATTTTCTGCTTTTCACCACGTGAAAAAGCATCTCATCTTCCATCCGAATCAACCAAAAAGTGAAAATTGATTTTTTGACACCTAAACCCCCTTTCCGTAGACCAGGTCACATATGTTGATATTAGTATAACTTCGCCTTGTGCAGCCGAGTGTTTCAAAAGGTAATCAATTATAAGCATTTATAAGTGCGTACGTTTCCACATACATACGTATATGCATATACATAAGTATTGTAAATATTTCACATTCCTATATTTGTACGTATATACATATACATATGTATATATTTTTATGAGGATACTTGTTTATTGTTGGTAGGTTGTTGACACTTCTTTTGCAGTTCACTGAGAATGATGATTTTTAAGTCATTGCTTGTGTAAAAAATGCTTTTGTATATGCATGAATATGCCCAGTAATATCATGATGCATAAATATATATATGTGCAGTACACACAATACAGTTTTTTCTAAATACTTTGAATATGTTCAATTTTATTCAAATGAATGGAAATGCATTACTAAACCATTTTCTCTAAAACAGTTGCCTTATTAAAGAGGCATCAAAAAATCTCTTTAGATCGCTTTCCTATTCTTATTGGGTGGCAACCCTAGTTACTGTTTTTTTTTTTTTAAATTTCAAAAGTTCAATTTATAAAAGCTTCCTGATACACATTTTGTACTTATAATTTTCCTTTATAGCTTCCGTTAGCTAAGTTACCAGATATCAGGTGGCAGCTCTACTAAATTTTTTTGATGTAGTTATTCTTAAAGATTTTTCATTTCGAATAATTTTTTAATAAATGGCATTGATTTGATAAGTGGCCACTCTGGTTTAAAAAATATCTTTTGTAAGCATATCGATGGCTGAGTGGAAGATCGACCTATCTCGGCAGTCAGTTCGAAAACGGTCTATCTCAGAAAACTTTTCAATAACGCCATACTTCAGAATTTGATTGAAGAACGCCCTATCTCAGAATTCGATTCAAAAACGCCTTACCTCAAACGAAAATACATTGAAAATGTGATGAGATAGGGCGTTTTTCGTTTGATAAGCTCTAATATATTTAATCTTAAAATTTATTTCACTTTAATATTTTAAAGTTTGCAACCCTATTTTTGTAGGCAAAGTATTCAAGTACAGATATATTTTCTGAACCTTACCGAATGTTTTTCCAATCAAATTTTTTTATTGATTTTGTTAGGCAGATGGCAACTCCATTTAAAATGCTGCTTTATTTAATTTTTTGTGTGACAAATTTCGTTAATTTCCTAATAATTAATTTTTGGATCAGTCTGAATCTTATTGAAAAAACCTACTTTCTCATAATTTCTTTATTTAATTAATTTTAATTTTCTAAAAATCACCTATATTTTTTCCACTTTCGCAGCTATCTACTAGCGCATTTCAAGGTCATTGAGCACCCTGTATTGTTTGCAGTAGAAAACTGAAAGTTGGTACTGATATTACAAATATGAAATGAAAAAAAAAAACCAAGGGGTGCCCCGTTTTCTAGGATAAATTTTTTTCCCCATACAAAAGTTAGACCACTTAACGTACATAATAAAGATGTCCATGGAAATTTCAAAATAAAAAAAGGGTTTAGGTTTTTGTTATTATGAATTTATATGAATCAGTTTTTACAATATGACAAATTTACGGGGATTTCAAGTCAAAGTATTGTAGAATTTTTGCGATGAAAAAAACAAAAATTCAAACCCTTCGTTGATGTCTCATTTCGTATGTTGAAAAAAAGAATAAAAGGGTGCTATGTTTAAAATTTAGATGTTGATATATGAAGGACCATCCTAATGTGCATACATATGGCATTATGTAAATTAAATTTTAGGCCTTAATTGAATAGGTCTCCAAATTTCCTTATTTTATTCAATTTAATTACATACATTATTATTTTTAATGGCAGCTCTATTTAATTTTTTTCATCAATTTACCCTTAGCAGCGGATACATATTAATTTATCAAACATGTAGATTTTAAAATATCTATATATTCTCTAACACAGCATTCTTCTCTTTTGACGTTGGCCTTTCGATGAAATCCGTCTTTTCGCTCTCCATGGAATTACATGCGAAAATAAAGTCTCGACAAAATTATCCAAATGACTAATATTACACTAATTCAGTTATAAAAACCAGTATCCAATTCACACACATATCGTCGTTCAAAACCTCGTATGTGAGGTTGTCGAAATTTTATAGAACAGGATAAAACTTGTCTTATTTCAAAACGGTTCTCTCTTGTATCCCTAAATACCTCTTCTTCTTTTATCTAAGTATCGATATTTTAGTATAAATGGATAAGGTGAGCAAATATCTTTTTTGGCACAACTGTCAGTTACGAGGTTGTGCAGAACCACGATACGCGATACGCGTACTCTAAACGACGATATGTAAATTCTCCTCTTCATGTCCTTACTGTATCCTAAGGCAAAATATATTCTCGGAATTGTGTGTGTCGCGGCGTATGAATAATGATTTTTGCCCATCTTCTTCTTAACTTTGTTACACATTTTTACTTCACAAATTTTATTTCTTGCCATTTCATTCATTTTCACTGCCTTACACAATTGATTTAACGCGGCTTTTTGTTTACTTACGCATATCATTCATAAATCAAAAAGGAATAAGGAAAAACATGTGCGAGAAATTAGAGATCAAAATAGAAGTAGAGAAAAGCCGGCGCTGAAGATGCGTAAATCCATATCTCCCCACATGCTCGATAAATATGTGCACACTTGGGATTTATGTACATATCTACAATGTAGTTGAGGAATAAAATGCTTATTCAATACCTCTTTGTATGCAGATACGTATGTAGATATTTACTTAGCAGTCTGTAGACTGACATGAGCATTTATTCCCAAAGCGACGATTTCCATGGTACGAAGCTAAGCCTTTTAATTCCCATAAACTTGTCTAATAAATGGTTTAGCTGATAGATTTATCGATAGTAGATAGTTAAAGGGTATGTCATTGACCTGCGTTCGATGACATTATAAAAGGTTATAAGCAAGGACGGAACATAACAGTTATTGATGAAAACTGTCATTGAAAAATTCACTATGAAGGAAATGTTCTACAACTAAGTGATACGTACCAAACGATTTCTTTTTTCCACCGAGAATCGACTTTGAAAATAAGTTTTTATTTGCAAATTTTATGCAAAATTAAAAAAAAAAACAATTATTTTTGGCTTTTATTTTATAAATCCAAAATAAGAACTATTTTCGATTTTTGCCTAAATAATCTGCAAATAACAGTTATTTTTTTATTTTTACATTAAATGCCTTAGAAAACAGTTATCGAAGACTTTTATTTATAAACGTCATCAATAAAAATCAGTTAGTCATTTTTATTTTAAAAGTCATCAATACAAATTAAAATATTTTCATTCGATCAAAAAATATTTTATAGCAATTCTAAGAAACAAAAAAATTTTTTTCCTTATGAAGTACTTGCACAACGTCGTTTAATGTACAAAACCGCGTATTAGGATAATGCAAAAGCTTGTATGTCCGGCTACCCAAAATTTACAGTCTTATTTCCGAACGGACTTCTAAGTGACATTTTTTGGCAAGGGTATATCTACCTTATATATCTAAACTAGATTTGCCTCACCCGCTCCGCTGACCATACATAGGAAATTTCTGCGTACTAGATGAGGTGTAATTTATTTCAATGCAACTCAACATACTTAACATCAGCCAAAACAATAAAAAAATTCGTTTTTTTAATGTATGAAACTAGAACTTTCTTAAAATTTTTCTTTGCGATACATTTTTAATTGACTTATTCTCTGAATTTTTTCAATTTGATTTTTTAAGCAGATGGCAACCCTCTTATACTTAGTCTAGAAATTAAGCCTTTTTCAAATCCATTTCGACTAACAGCCATAATGTAATGCTACACTTAACTTATTAAATAATTTTAATTGAATTTAGTTTTAAAACAGTTGGCAACCCTCTTAAAATACCTCAGAAAATTCTACATAATCAGACTAAAGCTTTCTAAACACACTTGCGTTTGACACTTTTACTTGTGTATAATTTAATTAAATTTGACTTTTAAAACAGATGGCATCCCAAAAATTATTTCAAATTATTTTTAAACTAAAACTAAACGTCTTTCATCTGAAACCCGTATTGTGGCATGTACATATTCCAATTACCTAATTCGGTGAATTCAAGTAAAATTTGATTTTTCAATTCAGTGGCAACCTTCTTACATGAAGTTTAGAAAAAAGGCCCTTCAAACCCAGTTCTATCACACATTTTTAATAAATCATTTATTGAGTTTGAGCTTATATGGGAAAATTACTGTATGTACATAGCTTGCGAATAATTAATTTTAATTTCGAGTTTTGAAACAGTCGGCAATCCTATTTTTTTTTGTTATTATTTATTTTGAATATTTTCAAGCTACAACCATTTTCTTCGTCTGACACCCATATTTTAATACAAATTTCACATAAATCATTCCCTTAATTCAATTTCAATTTAATTTTTTTATTTAGGTGGCAACCGTCCTCCATGAGTATGGCATTGTATTTATATATCTCCATACCAAGTTCTAGTACTCTACCACAAATACTTGCTGAGGTATACAGTATGAATAAATCCATTTAAGAGCTATCCTATGTTTTAAGTTGGGCTAAATTACACCAGTGTGTAAAATTTCATTATGATCGGTTGAGTAGTTAAAGATCGAAAGGTTAACAAACAAACAAACTCACTCCCGCATTTGTAATATCAGTATATTTAAAGTATAGAGAGCTTTTTGTATAAAATTTATACTGAAATGCTTTAATGTTTCGTAGTTGCAAATATAGACCCTATTTGTTTGAAAATCAAACCCAAATGTTTTAATTGTAGGTTTCACATATAGAAAATTTTTCTTTAAAACATAAATTGAACTAGAAAATTTCTGAGTGTAAAATTTAAACCGAACTGTTTAAATTCTAAACCCAACATATGTATGTGCTCTCTTTTTTTAAACAAAACCAAAATTTTTAACCGTATAAGGATATAAATATTTTGGTATGGATAGAAACGACTTTATTCCTGCCGCTTTCGGTGAGCAGTTGCGAGTTTTTGCATTTTTAACGACGATATTGAAAACTTCAGAACCCCGGCTGCACGGGTGTCCTTATTTCACATTTTTATTATTTTATTTATTTTTTGGTGACAGCGAGACAGTGCCAGAAAAAGAAATAAATGTTTTTTTAATGCAGTTTTCTTAAAGAATTAATTCCTTTTTAATTGTTATAGTATAAAGGCATCTATCCAAAAATCCGTGATATTAATGGTATTTTTCGATTTTTTTATCTATAATAATCGATATATTTATTGATATTTTACTGGCCATCGCCATATGTAGGTATCACTATCGATGTTGGTACCTGCACCAAATGGTTTCTTTAATATCGATATCAATTATTCAATTCCTCTACATTCACTCCCACTCCCCAACAAACTCGTCTAATTCGCTCTCTAAAAGCATAAACAGATGACAGCGTTGATCCGGATCAACTCGGGAATTAACTGCAGTTGATCCGGATTGAGTCCGAGTTAGTCCGGATCAACGCTGCCGTCTGTTTAAGCTTTAACACGATACAATATATGTCACATACACATTTAGATACACGGTGGAGAGAATACAGAGGTGGCGCCGATGACGATACCGCTACTCGGCTCTCAGTGATTTTGACAGAATCAGCTGTTTCGGTGACGTCATAGTAGAGAAGACAGCAGTAGTGATGTGCTCAGTCAATACTTTCAAGTATTGATCGATACTCGGTAACGATTTAAAATGTATCCAATACTCTCGATACTCGGTACCAAAACATTTAGATTTCAAATAAAAGCGCACACAGGCCAAAGATATGGAAAAAAACGGCTCAGGGGAGACTCGCCAATAGAGCCGATAGAGCTTTTAATACTGATTCAAATGAAAGATGTATATATGTCGGTTCCAGGCCATAACGCAGAGAAACTCTCACTTGTTTGAAGCATTTTTGTTCCAGCTGAATCGGACGATATCATTTTTGGAGGCCAAGGGGCAGATTCTATAACCAGTTAGCGACAATTTTCGAATCGGTATCGGGCTTGTTGACCTATGATATGAAATATTGTTACACCAACAAGTACGATATCGATCCGAAACTTCTCGCTAACTGGTTAGATCTCCCCCCTGAAAAGCTTCTTCATCCGTCAAAACATTTTTCTTGAACCTTGGATCGACTAAGGTTAAAACTGATAAAATAATATTTTTCTGTGGCGACAAGTTCAAGTGTTTTAGCCGATATCATATAAATTAGTAATGCAAGTTTTTTCTAAACCTGAAATGCATATAATGGCGAGGGTTTAATGTAAATAATCGGTATCGGATACCGAAAAGGAAGTATATTGTACCGAAATCTTTTTTAAGTATTGGGTACCGAGAATTGGGGACAATTCAGCACATCACTAGTCGCCCTCATTCTCGCCGCTCTCAGTTGTCAACTCTACGATGACGTCACGCTAAAATTACTCTCACGAATTCTGCTGCAATCGGCGCAATCTTGTATTCTATCATTCTTGATTTAGATACATATGCATGTTGACAAACATTTGTTGCCAACAATATTGTTGCCGATTCGGCGCATTCAAATTCAAATACATACGTACATAAATACATATTGGGTAAGGGCTCAGTCTGAGAGTAGTTTTAACCTCCACCCTCAAGCAAAGCGACTGCGAAGCTATAGTCTGGAAAAGCGGCATTTGTAAAGATTATACGTAAGCGACACATACTTATGTACATATGTAAATGCATACAGAAAAATCTACGAACATTTATATTTACACACAAAAGTCACATTTAAATACATACGTAAAACGGCAATGGCATAATTCAAATTTGTGATATCACAAAAGCATTTAATACACTTGTTGCATGCCATGCACGCATACAACTATGCAATGGGCGTAAATTACATTTATATATGTAGGTATTTAGGCTTTGTTTGATGCAAATGTATTCGAATTACTGCATTTGAATGTGTTGCAATCTACTGAGTCCGGTTGAAGTTATCGCAATTTTTTATGAGGGCAAAATTTAACAAGTAATTTTTAAGCAAAAAAACAAAAACGACTTCAATTCTCATATAAAAATTGAATAGTACCGTTAGTTTCTTCATGACCCAAAGGTCGAATCTAATGCCGATTTCGTTTCTACCGAAAAATGCAGCCTTCTCTTTGCCCTCTACACACTAACACTACGAAGAGGGCGATAAGAAGGCAACATTTTTTGTAGAAACGAAATCGCCATAAACCAAATAAGTATGGAACAAGCCTTGAGGTAACACCTTTCTGATAGAAAAAGAATTACCGAAATCGGTCAATTAGTTAAATTTATTTCTTTCGAAAACTATATATTTCATAATTATGAATACACTAAATACTTAAAATTTTTTTCCATTCTCAATTTCAACAAAAAAGTGAAATTTTTCAATAACTCACTATCGACTTTTATGCACCTTATCAATTAAGTGAAGATCATGAACCGCATTAAGAATTTTATTTTAAAATAACGCGGCAAAGAAAAGCGATATATGTAATTTTCTCAAAACATCGGTCCTCTTAACAACAAAAGGTCTTATTTACTTATTCTCTGCTTAACCCGAATGTGAGTCCGTTGGACTGCTGAAGTTTTAGATTATACAGGCCGACAAAAATTTTACCCAGAGTATACTTTTTCGAAGGTTTTTGATGCGCTGAATCCGAATCCGAGGTCCAAATATTTCAATTGGCTCTAGTCTCCGAGATATCTTAACCTAAAAGTGCAAAAAATGCAACATTACATTATTTTTGAGGTATTTTCAGTCAAAAAAACTATGAGCATTATATACAAGTATGAGTTTTACCTTTTCAAATGCCGTTGAGTTTGCTAAAATATCTTTTTTTCACTGAGATATCACAGTGGTCTGATATCCGAATCTAAGTGGACAAAACTATTTGCTCAAAGACGCTTTGAACAATTTGTCACCACTTTGTTTCTATGAGATTTTGAGGTCACTGTTTACGAATCTGAAGTCAGATTTTAAAAATTAAAAAAAAGGGGGGGGGGGGGTACAAAAACTAAGAAATCAAGGCGTTTTAATACAACATAGCCTGCAAACGCTTTCGCGGTCGCTTATTACGAATCTGAAGTCAGGTTTAAGAAATTTAAAATGGCGGAATAAATATGGTGAAAAGTGAGTGTGTGTCGCATAAGGCACTGATACAACCATATTAAAATATTTTAGTGGTTAAATCGTAGAAAACCAGGTGTAGCAGATATAAGCAAATATAAAAACACAAAAAAAAAATTATTTATTTGCCCACCTAGATTTGGGATTCAGACCACTGTGCGCCAGTACTAATTATTTCGATTTTTTGGAAAATGTTTTCATGTGCTGTCATCACTAGGCTGGGGGTCGTTTTTACAGGTCATGCTAGAGTTCGAGACCGCCAGCAATTGGAGAACCACTGAATCCTCATCGTTCATCCCTTTGTTCCTTCATTATTCTATTCGGCATACAAAAAGTTCATTTTAATGTCCTCATTTATCTTTAGCATTCTCTTTCAAGTAAACTTATGCGAATATATATTAAGCACAAAAAAAAAACAAATCACTAGCGAAAATTCGTTTTTAATTGGATTTCCGGTGCGACGATTTCTGAAAGCATTGCATAAAATTTATTCGATAAATACCTACATGCATAGTTCAAGCAGCAAAAAGAAACGAAATATGAAAAAATAAGCACAAAATGCATAAATTTTTCATTTGTCAGTGGCCATAAAAATTCTATCGTTGCAAAATAGCAATCATTCGCCAAATCGAAAGTGACACATTTGCCATTTTACAGCCACATTAAGACATCTTAATTTAATGAGGCAAGTCGTTTTTGCAATTTGCTAGCAAAATAAGAGCAAAAACTGAAGAAGTTAATAAATAAATGGAAAATAAAAAAAAACGAAGTGAAAAATGTGCAACCAATATTTGCCAGTTTAATTCGTTTATACTTCTGTTTTATGAATCATTCTTTTATTTTCCACTGTAGTTTTAAATTTTAGCAATATTGGCAGAGCAACTGCACGCTATAAATAACCACCACCAATGCTGGTGAGCGCCACGGCATACACACCACGGCACTTACTCTCAGCGAGTGCAACAACAACAACAACTGCTAGCTACTTTGTTCAGAGCAAGCACGTGGTGATTTCGTGTTCTACGCTATGCGCAGCGCTAGTAAGTATATGCTTTCTGGCAGCTCCGCACCATTCCGGTTCTATGGTGTAATGGTTAGCACTCTGGACTTTGAATCCAGCGATCCGAGTTCAAATCTCGGTAGAACCTGTGAGAGAATTAAAAGTGTCTTTCCATTTTTTTTCCCCACAATACATACATACATACGCATATAAAGCAAATACTTAAGTAGAAAAATTTAAAAATAAATTAAAATGTTAATACACATTATGTTCTATCAAATTTTAAACTTTTTCATTACTTACTTTTTTTTCAAAATTTTTAAATTTCATATAACATTTTTTTCCTTTTATTCGACTACATATTATTTTAATTGATAACTTTGGCTACACAAAATCTTTGCCAATTATCTGCTTGCAATTTTGGCACGAGTGCTTCCAACCGGTTCTATGGTGTAATGGTTAGCACTCTGGACTTTGAATCCAGCGATCCGAGTTCAAATCTCGGTAGAACCTTGAATAAAACATAACACGTTTTTTTAAATCGAAATTGTTGGTTTTTTCTGATAAAAATATATTTGCTTATACATATGTATGTATATAGAATTTATATGTTTGTGCGTTTCTATGTTCACGATGCATGGGTGCGGTGCATACATAACTGGGTGAGGTAAATATAGCAAACCAAAATCGATAATTTTGCGTAAAAAGTAAATACTAATTAGGGGGCTCAAAAAAGTTGCATATTTACAAATTTCCAAAGTCTAGTATACAAAGGCCATGTCTCCAGATGGATTTTCCTCACCACATACTTTATGCACAGTGGGTTAAAAATTCAACTCGTTGGTCAATTACTATTTATTTTATTGCACCTTCAAAAGAAGAATATATGTATAGGAACATATACATATGTATGTACATACAGGTTTAACATAATCAAATTAGTATGTATATGCGTTAGGGTGTTCCTTAAATTATAAACATCTAAATTTTGCAATTCGATAAAATCTTTTCTTTGACGTATTTGGCGTTATTTTGTCGTATTGCTACTTATTCATATAAATTAATAGAATGGCAGATTTATAGCTGGTCAAAGTCAAACTTTTTTCGATGTAAAAAAATTAAAATTTTTCACGCACTAGCAGGGTCCTAAAGTTTTGTAAAAAGTTTCTTGAAATACTCATAAAACCATCTAACTTTTGAACTTTTTTTGATATGAATTTGTAAAATACTTCTGAGTATGCAGTTTTATGACCATGAAATTTTAAGATAACGAGTTAAAGTTCAAGGGCCATTTAGAGGTTGAAAAAGGCACTTCAGAGAAAAAAGTTTCAAACAAAATTTAGGTATTTTTATCCTTAGAATTCGAATCTGCAGTAAAAATATCTATAGGTATCTAATTAAAAAATAATGGACTTCCAGTCGAAACCAGAAAACGGTAATACCAACAAAAGATAGAGCATCCCCAATTTAGTTGGTAAAATGTTTCCGGGTAAAAAAAAACAAACAGAAAAAAACATTTCCCTCCATGTTACTGGCATTTGAAAAAACATGAGCACCATATTTTGACCAGTTTTGAGGAATTTTCTTTCGTTTATTTAATGTTTATTACTTTTTTAATCAATATATCCTTATGTATATGTACCCTATCCCTATCATATTTTTAGATAAGTATGTATTTACATAGATTCGCCTACGCAAACGAATGATTCTATCTTTCAATTAGGTGAAACATTCGCATTAGTTTCAGTTTTTAAATTCAATTAAACAAACCATTCGCAGACTAACTAGAGAATATTATTTGTTCTTCTTTTCTTTATTTCTCTCATTTCTTCATCTTAGCATTTTAATCCACCATAAATTCCATTTAACTTATTATCTAAAGTCACAAAACCAACAACTGCTAAGCATTTAAATTGCAGACATACCACAAGTACCTGAACTTAGTACAAACAAAAAAGTAGAAAAATCTTTAAAAACTTGCAGTCAATAGCTTTGCATATTATTCTTGGAATTTCTGAGTGCCACTCTAAACCATGCAACCACCTGCATAGCTCTTCAGCTAAACGCCACTTCCGGTTGACCATCCATCTATTTGCTTCCACCTGAATTCAAGTTTAGAAGAGCAATGTGAATAGTATTTCATTTACATATGTACATACATACCTGCTCTTTCATTGTCTGCATTCCTGTTATACCACCTGTCTTTTCAGCAGACAGTGTGAAACATCTTGCAATTTAATTCTGTGCGAGATGACAGACATTTCGAATGATATTGGGATTCTCCTTTCGGAAAACTGAGAACACTTTTTTATGTACATAGTATGTATGTATGTATGTATGTACATACATATACAGTGAAAGCTCCCATAAGCGGGCACCGAGGTGGTCACCTATCCTACTTTTTGTCCGCCCATGACAGATGCCCGCCTATGGAAACTTCGTAAAAACTGTAAAAAAAAAATTGCCGCTTGTTAGAGCTTCGCGTCCGATTATGGGAGATTTTTTTTTCATAATTAGATATGTTTGAGTGTCCGCATCCGGAGATGTTCGCTTATTAGAGCGTCCCACAGTGCGGCCGAATACCAAAAGTGTGGCCGAAATTCGAGAAAAGTTTCTAGATAGGACCTTTTTTGACATTGAGTTGACTAAAGGGATCACCTAAGAAGTGAAAACTGTTCACTGTAACGACCTGCAACCAAGGCCCTCTCTTTATATTCATTTCTAGTGTGACCTTCTCCCAAGCACAACATTATTGTAATAAAAATCGAAAAGTTATTAACGTATAAATGTGGTTAGAGAATAGGAAACCAAACAAAACCAAACGGATTCTACGCGCGAAGGTTATTAAAATACGTTACAAAATTTGTGAAAAGAAGTACTGTAACAAGAACTTTTAAGAAATAAAAATGTATAGGTTTTTTTTTCGTTTATTTTTAAAAACAATTTGAGTTGTTAAATGCAATAGTAACAACACGCTGTTGGATGCTCTCTTTAAACCTATTTGAGTTTACGTAGAAAAGTATTAGCTATAGAATAAAAAAAGCTTTTTAATTAGATTTCAAAGAAAGATTTTGAGTATGCGTTTTGTGGACCATTTAATTTGAGTATAAAGTTCAAAGCAGCTGGGGCTTACGGCTGCTTATTTTATTTTTTATTTTATTTTTGAGATGTTGCTGATTTTCTTCATATCATCGAACATACTTCGTATGGAAGAAAATAACTGGCACTGTCAACAAAAAAAAAAAATGCTGAATTTCCACTAGGCATTAATTGGCAGAAATGGCAAATGACAAAGCTGGGCATTAAAAAATAATCGTGCCATTACATTAAAAAATAGTTATTAAGTTCATTTCCACATGGCATTTTTTTTTAAATGGCATAAATTTTTTGTCATTTCAATGCCTAGTGGAAATTCGGCATAGGTCTAAAATTGACTGGGCTATAAAACCGCATACTCAAAATCTTTCTAAGAATTCTAATTAAAAAGTCCGAAATTTAGCAGAGGCCTTACTGGATCGGCCAGTTCGAATTTTGTAATTCTGACAGCGGATCAGTGTTGCCTTTTAGCCCTTTGGTGGCTAGATTTAGCTACCACAAACTTTTTTTGGCCACATAAATTTAAAATTGCCCCTGGCCCTTTTTTAGCCCTTTGGAGAATTTATTCATCCTTGGCATGAAAAAGTTGTATATGCTTAATTTGATCTATTTTTTTTTTAAGTAAGAGAAGAATTTTTAAACTAAGAAATACTGACATATGTATATATACATATATGTATTGTATGCTCCTTACGTTTTTATACATACATACTATAAAAGTGTTAGGACCGTTAACTTATCTATTAACGATTTAACTATAGTTTAAAATATATAAGTTTACGGCGCTTAATATGCTTAATGACCGTGTATGTTCTTGTGGTGTGATTCACTGGTGCGACTTCAAAAACTATTCGTGAATGGTGAAATTAGCTAATTTTTCTAAGTAAAAAGTATTTTGGGGAAAATTTCTTGCACTATATGAGTCAAAGCCATGGTACAATAATTACAGGTATTGTCTTCTCAGAGAGCGCATATCACGATCTACCTTATTTGAAAAACATCATTGTTGCCCACACAAAAAGGGTTACTGCTAGGGAAAAGGGATATTTCGATAACCCATATACCATATATGTACATGTATTTTTTTAAACAAACCTTCTTGCACAAGACTTATTTAATTTGCAAAATCAGAACAAAAACATTTGCTTAGTAAATAAATTCGATATTTTTATGGCTCACTTCATTTCAAAAGTATTTTCTTGAAAAATTATAAAAATTAAATTAAGCGAAAACAAAAAGCAAAGCCAAATAAAAGTAAAAGAATCAACATTGAACTGCGTCAAAATGAAAATGAGGGAGCACAAATTTCGATGTGAAGAAAACCCCTCTGGGAAGACAATACCTGTAATTATTGTACCATGAGTCAAAGCCATGTTTTCGGAAAATTACGATAGTTGTGAATAAAAAAAAAAAAACAATGTTTAACAAAATGGTACAAAAATTATGAAATTTCGGCTCTAATCATTTCGATCATTTCTGGACATTATTTGCAAAGAAATAGATATTGTACCAGCATGCTGGTAAGTTATAAGCTTCGAGCCTGATGGTACAAAAATTTGATGGATGCAGTAAGCTGATGTCGTATATTTCCCCTTTTACACAAACACGTTTTTGGTTGGATAAAATATTAGCTTTTTTCCAGAGTACATTGTTTTTCTCATGATACAAAAATTTGAATATTTTCATCATTTGTTTTTTGTTTTACTTTTATTTGGCATTTGGGTTGATCTGAAAATTTCAATTTTCTAAAGTAGACAAACTTCAAAAAATAAATGATGGCCGACAAATTGAGCGAGCGGTTTTACCTTTTTATTGTATCATGGTTTTTCTAAACCATTACTTATTGAAAATGTTTGCGTGTATACTTAGAAATCAGCGGGTGCCGAAAATCCGCTTTATTAGAAATTTGATTGGTAACAGCAAAAATATGGTTCATTATTCACTAAAATAAATATGTGTGAAATGTGAAAACTTTTGGTAAATATCCTAGGCTCGACGATAAAAAATTTTTTTTTAGCTAACTTCGATTCTCTACAAAAAAGGTCCATATAACAAATGATGTAGGACTAATACTTTCGAAGATTATTGTAATTTTAGTAAAAAAAATGTATTAATTTATTTATCTATAAATTTTTATTTTTTGAGCATTTTGAACTTTGGTGGACTTGGGCAAGCCTAGGTTATTGACCAAAAAATTCCAAATTTCACACCGATTTTTTTTAAAGCATAATGAATCATATTTTTGCTATTACCAATCAAAATTCTAAAAAACGGATCTTCGGCCCACGCTATTAGATATGCATGTTGAAACGAATACAGATGGTGGCGCTGATTATGATACCGCTAACTCTCTCTTGAAAATTTTGACCGAAATACGACGTCATAGGTGATATACATATTAGAGCTCTAGATACCCGGATATCGAGCAATGCGAGTAGCTCGATACTCGCTCGAAACTCGTTCATTGCTCAACTGTTCAAATGTTTGTTCAAAATTTTCGAGTTTTTGAACAATTTCATAAACAAAAGAAAATTTGTAAATTGTATTTGTCAGCAGCTGCTTTCTAATTCATGTTAAATAAATTATGTTATTAAATACCAATGTAACAATCTTTGCATTATATATCAATAATTTGAAAAATTTATAAAGTTGCTACCAAAAATGTCAACATAATAAAAAATACATTGCTCAAATTACTCGAAAAAACTCGAATTGCTCGAGCTCATGCTCGAAAATTTTCGAGTATGTATATGTAAGTAAAAAATTTTAGCTACCATTTTTAGCCACAACGACTTTTTTTAGCCCTTTTTTAAAATGAATTTGGCTACCACTAAAAATGATTCGCGGCAACACCGCAGCGGATTCGTTATTAGCGACCTCGAAAACCCCCCAGTACGAAATTTCGAATAATTTCTTTAAACCTTAGAATTTTGGCTGCACTTTTGAATTTCGGCCACACTGTGCGTCCGTATATGAGAGCTTTCACTGTATATACATACATTTTGTTTCTAACTATTCTTTAGAAACATTTTCTTTGCATGCTTAAATATGTATGTATGTAGGTAGGTATGAAATATAAAGGGGCTCCTTACTTTTTTTTAAATTGTGTAAAGGAGACTAATTTAAATTTAAATTTACTAAGAAATCAGTATAATAAGTCAAATACATACATACATTACTAAACGTATAATGGTGTCTAAATGGGCTTAAAAATATCCGTCAGGTTTAACAAGACTTGCGTAGTAAAATCATTTCGCGCCCTACCTCAATACCCAAGCCGACGCAGTCAAGCATTTACATACATATCTCCCACACAATAGCGCTTTACTACCTTATGTATGTATGTACGTTTGTATGCATACGCGTATAAAATTTATCTCTCTTTACGTAAGATAATTTTTATTTAACTCTCACAACAGCTTATTTATTGCCTTTTGGCTCACTTATCTCGCTTGTCTTTGCTTTTTCTTCGCATTTGCAAAATTTATATCCACGATTAAAATAAAAAACACATAAGTCATTTCCACTAATTTATTGCGAATGTGTTCTGCTATCTGTGTCTTTTCGTTTGTACTATGCACTCGTACATAAAAAACATTAGTTTTGTAGCAGCTTTTAGTGCTCGACAATAATTTGTGTCGTAAAAAGTTCATTGTACTAACAAATAAATTAGAGCGGGTGCCCAATCATCGAGCACAGAGAGTAACTAGTATAGTTAAAATTATAATTTGTTACATATTGGTAAGAGCGTGGTGGTGGCCGTGGATGAAAACGCAAATTAAAATTCGAACAATATTACCATCTAGCTGAAATAAAAGAGGTAATTTAAAACAAAAATTCTAACATTTAATATTAATTGGTCACATTTTTTTAAGTTGTCATAGGCAATGCACAGTAGGGTATATTTAAGCTGGATATATCCGATATATTATCCGTTTTTCCGATCGGTTTCTGTTTGCGAATTTCGCAAAACAAAGCTATAGGACGAAAATTTCCATCACATTTTTCGAACTATAGCCATTCTTGGAAAAATAAACAGTAAACAAACGAACAGCCCAATTCTGAATACTGCCGGGGAGTTTGTTCTCCGGGAACTTGTTTCTCCCGAGAAAGAAATCCTCCAATAATTAACTCCCAGGCAATAGCATTTTCCCCAAAAATTTGGGAGGAGGAAATTCGAACTTCGAAAAAGCTGCTTGACAATTTTTTGACAGCTCAACTCCGCAATTTAAAATAAAAAATACTCAGGGAATTTTTATTCATCATATGAGGAAAGGGAAAAGAGAGAAAACTCCCAGTGAGTTTCTGTTCAGAATCAGTCTGAAAATAGTTGAACTCTATTGAGTTGTACCAAAAATTTGTTTATATTGCAAAATTCAAATTTGAAAAGGAATAAAAGTAACTTTTGGTTAATATTAATAACGCCATGGTTGATATCAACAATGATCTGATAATATTAACCACACTTTTGTTTACATACATTAAACAAATTTTTGATTGCCGATTTTTTCGTTTGAATACGCTTATGTTCTGCAC
>NW_023459291.1:57930-65283 GCF_013731165.1 Rhagoletis pomonella | reverse complement strand
AATACGAAAATTTATGTTTTTATGATAGGCTAGATTTCAATGACCTCAACTGTATATTGAAAACACAAATGTCATTTGACTTATGGCATGTGAATTTGTGGTTGCCACATCCAACAAATTGTACTTATTGATCAATATTATTGAAGATTTGACGAAGATTAAACTTAAATCTACTGCCTTTCGAGATTTAATTTTATATGGTAAATCTCAAAAGATTTAACGTCAAATCTCGTCAGAGGGCTAAATCTTCATTAAACCTCACAATGGAGACATAGTATTACTGACCGTGTGATAGAGCCCTTTGAGTCATATGTATATACACTGAGCCAAAAGAAAAATCGTTTTTTCCATCGAGTTATTGTTTGGATTTTTCATGGTCAGTTTACCGATTGTAAGAAATCTGATTCAAGTTGATCATTTGAAAACCAATTTGTATGGCTGCCTTTAGTTGAACGCCAGAGGTGCTTGCTGTCAGCGGCAACACACAATTTTTTTCTGTTTTTTTTTTTTTATACGAAGTGTAGAACCAAATTAAACGACGCAGAAAATTAACTCAAGTTGAACATTTAAAGACAAATTTATAAAGCGGCTGTGGCTGAGTGTGTAGAGATGCTTGCTGTTAATTGCTAATTCCGTCAGAGGCCACGTGTTAAAACGATTATACGATAACGATAAATTTTGTTTTGTATCTTTGAATTATAAAAAAGCATCCGCTTTCGCGTCCGCCCAATAGAGTTTTTGTGTCAATTTTATGCAAAATAACTGTCGGCGTCCGGCCAAGAGAGTGTCCGCTTAAGAGAGAGTAATTTGTTCCGAAATTTATACTTAAAACTTGGTATAGGAAAAAATTTCCGCCCAAGGGAGGTGTCCGTCTAATAGATGTGGCCGTTAGGAGAGGTTTCACTGTATATTCATTTGTCAGTGCTGTCAATTAAAACTTCCTCACTTAATTAGGAAACAAAACATAGAGAGTTGATCACAAATTTATCCAGATTTATATCAGCATCACATCGATGTTGAATTTGCTTAACTTTTCTTTATCCAAATAATGTAAAACAATAAATGAAATCTCGATCGGCGATCACTGAAACGCAGTTAGCGACTGTATACTCGAAAAAGCAATGTTCCCACTTTTTCTCATTAAACCATGTTCGAATCGTGGAAATTTTGGAAGATCACAGGGTTGCTTTTAGCATTTAGATTCTTAATGCAATAATGGAATTGCATTTAGTTGCATTTAGGTGACGAATTTTGTATGGATAAATGTACATTTAGAGTAGTATTTACAGTTAAATGCGCTAAATGTGCATTTACGCGTAAGCAAAAACCGCCCATTAGGTATTTGCAAATTATTTTTATTTGCAAATAGGTTACGTATAAACGTAGTAACAGACATTAACTTATAGCGTTTTCTTTTCTCGAAAAAAGGCTGAACTTACTCTGCCTTGAGTAAGCGCTGTCAAATTTTCATGTTCTTTTCTCAGCCCTTTCACAACTCATCGTGTTCTTCTCTCAGCAGGTTGGGCTCTGATCCGGCAAAAGTGCTGCCTTTTCTGCCCTCAATAAACATGAGGGTGAGAGTTGCACGGTTGATTTTAAATTTACGCTTGTAAAAATACAATTATTTTCCGTATCAGAAATTAGTGTTTTGCTTTAAAATTATTAAAGACTTACAGGCCAAGTGAATAATTCAGCTTTATTAAGTTTTATAAATAAATTGTGATGTGGTAATATAACTTCTGTTTCATTCTCATATAAAGAACGCAACATTTTCTCAGGTTTCAGGGCAACGCAAAGCAAGAGTTCCCAAATAAAAGGGCAGACATGTTTTTGAGAACAGGAAATGCACAGTGTCAAATCATATGATTCTGAAGAACAACACATAAACCTAAAAATGTAAATATAATGCAAAAATTACTTCTATATTGCATCAACACATGCGGTAATAACATTTGGCTTTAATCTCGCGAAAATTTTCTAAAATTTTTTGATAAATGAGCTGTTCACATCTAGCCTTTTTGGGTATGCACAGTGCGAATTGCTACATATTTCTCTCATTCCTCTCATCTCGCTCACTTAATTTTTTTTGCTGTCTCTTGTTATTGTATTTGATACATAACTTCGCTGCTTGCTACCCATGCATGCTACCACTTTACAATGGGGTGCTCTCGTACTCTTCGAAATTTGGAATAGTATTTTTGCATTTCGTGCAATCCGTGCATCGTGCAAGACTTCGAGAATACCCCTATTATAATATTTGGTGGCAGACATATGTGAGGGATTCACAAAGGTGTCGTCAGTGTCGTATTGTTGTATGTCGTAATCTTTAAAAGCTTAAATAAATGCTTGGAGAACTCGAAACAACAGCCCACTATTATTTAAGACTGCAAAATTCATAATATGACTTTGATGATACTTTACGAACCCCTTTAATATACTTTTTAGGCGTGTAGAGTTTACAACATACACCAATACGACACTGTGAATACGTGAATACTCTAATTATATTTTGGTAATGCTTCGAAGAAATACCAGATTCATTATGGTTTTCATGGCTATTGCCAACACGAAATGAAAATTTCAGATGTACATAACGCGCACAATAAATATATTTTTATGATATCGTATAGGCAATTAACTGTGCCCTAATCTTTGAAGCTCCTACAGCATAAATTCAGTTCTCTGGCTTTCGGTATCACGGCAATTTTTGTGTATAACAACAATTATCTAAAATTTTTGTATATGACAACACCGAATTTGCCGCAGTTTGACCAAACAAAATTAGTTTGCTGTGAGAGTCGCCAAACTTGCTCTCTCCGAGTTTGCTGCAACAACAATTGCACGTAGTTTGCCAAACAAAATTTCTGCATAACACCGGCCTAACAAGTGTGTTTGAGAGTTTTCTTAGGCTATCCGCACACTTGTCGTCCAATCATAGTGGCGTTATGGTCTCGCCCTGAAATTTTGAGCCGAGCCATGCATTTCAAAGGAGATCTGCACACTTGTCGTTATCGGCTAGTTATCGGCTTATCGTAGAAGAGGCAGAAACGGATAAGTACGGCACTGTCGTTCGCTAATCGTTGTGCACGCATTGTTTGTTTACATTTTATGGGGGAAAATTAGTGAAAAAGTTAATATTTGCATTAAAATTTTATAAAAATTAGTATTGCATAAAATCTGTGGAAATTATTAAAAAGTGGATAATTGCATTAAAATTTAATAAATGTTAGCGTTTTAACTATAAAATATGATGAAATTGTAAAAAGTCTCTGTGTGCATGCACAAAACACATTTCAGGAAAAGAAAAGAAGGGATATTACTGAAAAATGATGTCTAGAACACAGTCTATGTTTTCAAAATTGCAGGTTTTTGAAAATATTTCGCGAAAATATCAACCAGAAAATACCTGCTCCAAGTAAATTTTTAGACGGCAAATGAATTGAAGTCGCATTCGATCTTCGACTGTTATCGAAAGTGCTGAACGAACGAATTTTCATTTGGTATTATGACGCTCATTCGATGAAGAATAGTGCTATTGTGAATTACGCTCGTTTAGGTTGTTCACAATAGTTTATTTTTCTCAGCTGCGAAGCTTTGTTTACAAATCGAGCAAACTAAATAGTGTGCTTATACATATTCATGTAAATTTGTGCAAATTAAACTCAAATAAAGAAAGCGAGTTTATAAAAACGTAATAAAAATTAGTAAAACGGAGTCTCTGGTTCTGAGAGCTTAGTAAACTGGCCAGGAGTCGTAAATATTTCAGAGTTGTCTTTCGAATGGTAAAGAACCCGGTTTACCCGGTCTATAGCTGGGCTGTGGCTTAGTCGGATGTTGGGTTCCCCTATCCAAACGTTTAAATAAATTTGCGAATGATTCTTACAGTGACGCTTCTTTATTTCGCTATTTAGTTGGCAGCGTTTTCACAACATACCTGTTGGGGCACAAAGCGTTTTCTGTTGCCCTTGAACAGAAAATTAAAACAACGTTTGATGTGCTTAACTAATTGTGAACTTTATTAAGAAATCAAAAAATGCAAGATTAGACGTGTGGCCGTGTCGAACGATGGACTGTAATTGTTTTTAAAGAATTAGCATAGAATGTACAAAAGGTAATTTCTAGTCGCGTTATATGTATGTATATCCGTAGGTAAATATGTTTTTTTTTTTATTTACGACGAGGAAGCATCGAAAGCCTGTACCCGTCAGTGTGGGACTTTAACCCGAACTAAACCTCCTACTGTCCATGTACCGATCACCCTGGTACCACCGTCAAGTATTCCGTCGGGAGGCGGTTTGAGCACTAAGCTCGCACGTACGTTCCAGTCAAATGTACTCAGTCCTGGGCTGTACCTAATAGGTTCTGCCACGTCTTAATGATAGTGAAACTCTTTTCTTTTTCTACTATGTATTTATTTAAGTATCTTTACCCGAAGTTAAAACCATATACAAACACGGTACTTATATATTAACTATTTAAGACGATGTTAAGATGATTTTCTTGTAGCGGTCGGGACAGATTTTGAGCAGCCCGTCGCTGGTTGTTTCGTTGAACAGGCATTCAGAAATTTAACCCCTGTACGTTTATGTGTACTGCCTTGGCGGTTGGAACGGCCTACGTTCCAATCCGCCCCTACGCGTTGGTAAATGAACTTCATTGTTGGGGAGGCGATCTGAGAGCGCCAGTTTCTAAGCCGCATAACCTTGGCGGTTGGAACGACCTAGGTTCCAATCCGCCCCTACGATTTGGACGAATAGGTTTCAAGGCCGGTTGGAACGGCCTAGGTTCCAATCCGCACCGACGCTATGCTCTGGAGACGGTTTGAAAGCATAGTTTCTAAACCGCCTGCCTTGGCGGTTGGAACGCGCTAGGTTCCAATCCGCTCGTGCTCTTCGGGTTCGCGAATTTCAGAGCCGCATTGCCTTGGCGGTTGGAACGGCCTAGGTTCCAATCCGCGCTCTTGCATTACATAACTATTGCACGTCTTTGCCGCTCTAGAAATCTCAAACATTTCATAATTGACGCTATTTCACTGCTGGCTAAACTCCATTCCTCTCTACCTCTCAGCATATAATTTACTACAGCTTCTGGAGACAGTGCTGCATTGATATACTGTTGGAGTCTACGTCTCTGTTCGCTGAATCGTGGGCACAGTAGAAGTATGTGCTCCAAATCTTCGATGGTGCCTTTTCCGCAGAAGTCACAGTACGGATCACTATCGCGTTTGTACTTGTAATGGTACGCTTTGAAACAGCCATGACCTCTTAAAAATTGAGTTAGATGGAACTCTACTTCCCCATGCGACCTCTTTGTCCATCGTTCAATATCCGGAATACAGCGATGCGTCCATCGCCCCTTAGTTGAGCTGTGCCATTTGCGCTGCCATTCTAACAGGGTGTTTTGCCGTGCATGGGTTCTCTGGAGCTCGTCTCTTTGGCTTGAAAACAACATGACCGATTCTTTGGCCAAGATGTCAATTGGAAGCAGACCGGATATCACGAACGCCGCGTCGGTCTCGGATTTCTGTCCTGCGAGCATGAGCCCGTGTGCGGTGAGCCAAGACCTAACTGCATTCACGGAGCTAGTTGCTATGCCCCTGACTTCGGGCAAATGCTTTGCGGTTATCACTTATGCTAGGTCATCGGCAAATACTATTATATGGACGTCTTGAGGCAATTTTACACGTAGAACACCGTCGGACATAATATTCCACAGGAGCGGGCCTAGGACGGAACCCTGTGGGACACCACCAGTGATTTCAAGAGTTTTCGTGCCATGTGCAGTTTCATACCACAGGATTCGGTTCTGGAAGTAACTTCTGATTTGGCGACTTAGGTATTTATATACCCCCAAACGATCCAGCGTGTCCAATATTTTTGGCCAGTTTGCCGATTTGAACGCGTTTTTAACATCAAGGGTAACAATAAGGCAGTACTGCTTAGAGCCCCGAGCCATCCCGAACCAGAGGTTGCACTCCTAGCTAACTGAATTACCGCCGATACTACATCCACTGTAGACCTACCTTTCCTGAAGCCGTATTAGTTGGGTGAGATACCTCCCTTAGCTAAAACTTCTGTCTCTAAGCGGTTGGCTATTACGCGCTCTAAAATCCTACCAGCTGTATCAAGCAGACATATTGGTCTAAAGCTGGTAGGACCGTCTGTAGGTTTACCTGGCTTAGGCAGCAAGACTAACTTTTGTTGCTTCCAGATAGATGGGAAAATGCCCTCCGCGAAACATGCGTCGAAAACTGGCACAAAGGAATCAGTTAGATGCTTTGCTGCCAGTTTGAGGGCTTTATTAGGTCCACAGTCGGACCCGGGTGCTTTCTTGTCGTCTATTTTTTCTACTGCATTCAATACTTCTGTTGCTGTTACCCGTTCAAACGATAATGGCATCTCGGTTTTCACCGGAGAAACGAGCGGACACGTTGGTAGCTTTCAATTTCTTTGTAACAATTTTGTAAGCATTTCGCCATGGATTTCCTTCTGCATCGTCACACAGCTCTAGGAAGTGCTGGCGCTTACTGTCTTTAATAGCGGTTTTAAAAGCGGTACGCGCTTTCTTGTACGTTTCTCGCCTTTCTTCGAAATTTTGTCTTCCTCTGGAACGTTGAAAACGCCTCCTGGCTTGAAGGCAGTGCGTCCTTACAGATGTTATTTGGTTGTTCCACTAATAACCAGTGTTGTGTGGTCTGATTGTAGACCGCCTTTTCATTGCCGCATCGCATGAGGCCCTAATGTCTGCCATTAGCTGTTTCGCCATGTTTTCTGCCGACCCTTCGTAATCACGTGCAGGTAGCATTTCCACGAATACATCCGCGTCCAGTGAAGCAACTTTCCATCCTGAAAAAGTGGGCTTTCGAATCTCCTACTGGGTACTGACCCTACCTTGATTTAAGTCATATTATTGCCGAGTGGTCGCTTTGCGTAAAACAATCGCTAATTTTCCACTTAGTACGCAGGGACAGCCCCTTGCTTGCAAAAGTCAGATCAATAACTGATCCATATCCGTTGCGGTTGAAGGTGTATTCGGTACCCGTGTTTAAGAGGACGACGTCCAAGCACGCAAATGCTTCCAAGAGCGCTTTGGCCTTTGGGCTTGTTCTAAGGCAGCCCCATTCTTGAGCCCATGCGTTGAAGTCGCCAGCTATAATTACATTACTTCTCCCTCTGGCATCCAGGCAGAGTTTGTTGACAAGCAACTATACATTGAATAAAACTCGGCTTTTGTCCACATGACCAGATTGCTGCTTTCCCGTCTATGTCGCGAGTCCATACTGTGGAATCTCTGTGTTTATAAGGTTCACTGAGGATTGCAATGTCTACGCCTAACTCATTCACTGTTTGCGCT
>NW_023459291.1:4384-22930 GCF_013731165.1 Rhagoletis pomonella | reverse complement strand
GACATTAATCGTAAGGGAAATTTATGAATTTGGCCCTTCTGGCAACTTCCCTTGTCTTGTGAAAAGTTTACTTCATTTTGAATTCACCAAGCAGCGAGCAAGTAGAGAGGCGATACAAAATGTAAGAATGCTAATTTGTACTGTGTTAAACCTTATAAAATCATAGTTCATTTAGGAAATAAAACTGCGCGAAACGAATATCAATCCTTAAAGCTGCAACAATATGTATTTCAATTTCACGTATGTATATAACCAACGATTCATTTAATATGTGTAATTCAGTTCTTCATTTATATCTATATATTATATATGTATATAATAATTCAAAATATATTTCGGTTGAATAAAATATGACAGCCAATTGTCCCCGAGTGTAGGGACTTGGGGTCTTCACACCCCCTTTACTTCCATCTGGACGCGTGATCGTCACCATCCCCGCGCCTGTAATATGTACGCGGTAGACCATTGTGCCCACCTGTGCATGCCTGAATGTCTGACGTTTAGTTTGTTGTCCGCTGAAGTTTCGCCAGTTACTGGGTAGTGCTTCTGGCTGTATACTGTCGTCCTGCAACCAGCGTTTGATTTCTTGGATCATCATCGGGTCTGCTGGCTCTGGGTCTGTATTGGCCAACTCCTACAACACTGCTCCAACCCGCGGTCTGCCTCCACCGACAGGGTGAGCGCATTCTCCCTATCGCTGCCATCCTCATCTCTGGTGTCAGCTGCTACTGTCGCCGCCGTTACGTCGCACAATGCCTGCGTAGGTGGTTGCAACCACGATTCAGCGCTCTGTAACGCCCCGTTGAAAATGCTGTCATTGTGGGGCGCCGGATATACTCTATGTAGCCCTCACCTGGGCGTTGGCAGTCCTCTTCCGCGATAGTCATTTCGCCTCGGCGCAGCTCGTCGTCGCTGTCATCAGATACTTCGATCGACGTAGGTGCTCTTATAACTTCGTCTCGATGCCACTCATCGTTATTGTCGCTGCTCTCGCCGGATATTTCGATTAGCGTTTTGCTACCAACCCCGTTGCTTGCTTGACTTCTTGGCGTACAGCCGCTGCTAAGGTATAATGCAGGACTCCAGCGCCCCACATCACTCGCGCCACTGTCTCCCCCTTCGTGCACGTATATTTTGCTGCTGGCCTGACTTGCGTTGTCTTCAACACCTTTTCCTCCACCAACGCCAGTATGCTGCCTGATTTCCGCTTCAGTCAGGCGGCGCAAACGCATTTTCAAAGTGCCGTCCTTCACGCCCATCGCCTTGAAGAGTTCGGAAACAGTTGCCTTTGCGCGCTATTGTTTACCTCAGCTGTTGTGTTGCAATGTTGCCCACTCTCCCAAAAGGGGGATTTTCGCAGGGATCGATATGTCAATATCGGAATAGTGTTGCCAGTTTGGTAGTTTTATCTCCGTTTTATTTCTTTACGATATTATTTATTTCTTACTATTATTATTGTATTTATTATTATGTTCAATATTGGTATATATATATTAATAATTATATCTTTTATGTTATGTTTGCGTTTATAAATGTTAGGTTTATATTTTAGCTTTATAAATGCTATTAAAAATTTTTGTTTGCTTATTTCCTTTAGCATGAATTATCTCCATTCTTTCCATAGTATTCTTATTCTACAACCTCGTTGTTCTACTTCTTCTTCTTCTTCTCATTCTGCTTCTTTCTTCTAAACTCCTTCTTCTTCTTTGTGAGGACCCCGGATCCTGTCGCCCTGGGCCCCACAACAACTTTATATACACATACATATATATCCTTTGTACTATTTACCCTGAATTGTTGATTTGAAATTGTATACACACATGTACAAATATATATATATGAACACTTATGTTTTGAATTATTATATATATGCGTATGTATGTACATAAGCTTATTGAATTGCATCTATTCGGATTATACTAGTACGTATGTATGTATCCACTAATATATTTTGAATTATTACTTTGTATGCACAGTATAAGAAATACCTACAACATACAATACCTACAT
This sequence comes from Rhagoletis pomonella, assembly GCF_013731165.1. Lineage (NCBI taxonomy): Eukaryota > Metazoa > Arthropoda > Insecta > Diptera > Tephritidae > Rhagoletis > Rhagoletis pomonella. Next base: position 20,920 of record NW_023459291.1, on the reverse strand, counting down.
AAAATGTATAAAGCACAAACAATTGTAATGATGATAACTGTCTGCGGATGGACAAACATGGTATAAAAGGAGCAGTGCTAACAAGCATTGGGCATTAGCTAGGCATACGTGGCACGCGTCGCAACGTGGGTCACACGGGTAGTGGAAGAGGGATCAACCTCCGAGACTATTATTGTATATTCGAAGTGGGCTTTAACCACTGAGACTGGTGCTAGCTGTAGGCTTTAAACCTACTCTAGTCCTATACTTTAGAGAGTGGATATAGCGAGAGTACAGCAAATAAAGAGGCTATAAACGAGAAGCGAGTGTGTTCTAATTTCACGAGGAGATAGGGTGTTTACTCCTTACAGGACTCTGGACAACCGAGAGCTACGCCCAGCACTCAGGAAAGTCCGTTACAAATGGCGCCCGAGCAGGGACACTAAAGGAAATGAAACATAAAGGAGAGTGCCGTGAAAAAAAAAGTGAAGTGAAAAAAAAGTAAGAGAGAACACAAGTGATAGAGACACTGAGTTCAGGGACTACCCGAAATACCCAAATTTAAGAAGCAATAAGGGCACAAGTGAGAGAGACACAAAGTGCAGTGACCACCCGAAGAACTACTAGTGAAGAAACAGTGTGAAAAAAAAACAATGGTGAAGAGAAAGTGGATACATTACCTCAACCGAGAGGAGCTGCTGACCTATATGGCAGAGTTCGGTCTCGAACAGACCGGAACAGTCGAAGAGCTGCGAAGACGCTTCTCTGCATTTATTCAAGAAGAGAGTAACAACGAGGACTACCAAACGCGGTTCGAAGAGCTAGAAGCGAAGCACTCGAAGCCTGCGCTGAATGTTACCGCAGCAACACCAAGTGGAAGCCAGGGAGCCAGTGTCATGCAGTCACCAATGCCCGTTGACACGTTTGAGACACCACAGCCATACGCAACGTATCCTACGACATCGCTGGCAACCATCATGGACCGAGTTCGTAAGTGGGGTTTCAAATACGACGGCGGCCGAGACCCGCTCAGCTTCATCGAACGTGTAGAAGAATTGGCGGAAGTATACGAGGTGAATCGTGACTTGTTACCGCGAGCGATGCCAGAACTACTTAAGGAGAAGGCGTTGACATGGTTCCGCAGTAATAACCGGAATTGGCGACAATGGGAGGACTTCAAACGAGACTTTCTAAGGTTCTTCTTAAACTCTCGCTACCACGAAACCTTAGACGATGAGATCCGTCGTCGCGTCCAACAACCGAACGAGAAATTTAAAGACTATGTGTTGGCCCTTCAGAGTTTGATGCGACACGCGAACTACACCTCAGAGCAGAAGCTGACGCGTATCTACAGAAACTCTAGAAGCGAGTTCCAATGGTACGTCAAACGATCCGAGTTCACCACCCTAGAAGGGCTAGTGAGTTTGGCGGAAGATATGGAAAATATCCCCCCCGGTGAGAGAGCTACAGAGAGCCGCAGCGCGAACCACTCCGCGGGTCACGGAGAGATATCAGCACATGCGCGAACTGCCTAGGAGTGACGAGACGGCTAGAGCAGAGAGGACACAGCGCCGACCTGAACCACACAGCGGTGTGGCAACACCACAGACGGAGTACGTTAATCCGTGGACTGCGTGTAGACATTGCGGAGAAGAGGGCCATTTTGCGAGAGAGTGCAGAGCTGCACGGAGAGAGTTTTGTTGGACCTGTGGTCGATGCATTGTCCCGACTCGAGAGTGCTGCCGTAGTGCATCGGGAAACGGGTCGAGGTCCCATTTGCGGCGAGGAGTGGGGCGTCAGGTAGAACAGCCTCTCCCAAACTAAAGAGTGTCCTAAGGCAGTCGGATGGCCGAATTATGGCGGCGATTAGAGTAAACGAGGTCGACGTAGTAGCTGCAGTTGATACAGGCGCAACAAGAAGTTTCTTGAGCGAGGCCATGTTTAAGAAACTGGATGTGGGAGAGGTTAGGAAGGTGAACACGCGTGTGGTAATGGGAGATGGGAGATCCAGAACGTTGCTGAAGGCTATAACGGCGCAAGTGGAGTTGGCGAATCAGGCGCATGAAAGCGATCTTTTGGTACTGCCTCGTTTGATGGATGACGTGGTGCTTGGAACCGATTATCTGGCAAAAGCTCGGGTCCGATTATGTTGCGGAGACTTAGACGTGACACTCCGAGAAGAGAGCTGCGCACAAGGAGTAGAAACGTTCACGGCAATACGCGAGGGAGGTGCAGAAAGGTCAGGTAAATGCGATGAACCCAAATCAAACCCCACATCTACAGAAGCCACGACAACCGACGAAGCGAGGGAGTTCTTAATGTCAGAGTTACGCAAATTTGAGAAGATGTCTGGAGTTTCAAATATTGCCACTCACCGGATCGTCATGAAGGATGACCGGCCGATCAAGCAGAGGTATTGCCCGAAGAACCCGAAGATGCAGGAAATCATCAACGCGGAAATCGACGACCTTATCGAGAAAGGGTATATTGAATCCTCACACAGCCCGCACAGCGCCCCAATAGTGTTGGCGAAGAAGAAGACCGGCAAATGGAGACTCTGCGTCGACTACCGACAGCTAAACGAGCGTTCAGTGCCCGACGCGTACCCCCTACCGAAGATCCAACATATCCTTGATCGACTACGAAGTGCGCGTTACATTAGCAGCCTAGACCTGAAAAACGGTTACTGGCAAATCCCAATGGAAGAGCAGAGCAAGCAGTACACTGCTTTTACAGTGCCAGGGCGTGGCCTTTTTCAATGGCGAGTAATGCCCTTTGGGCTCCACTCCGCCCCGCGACATTCCAGCGTGCGTTAGACCAAGTTATCGGTCCAGAGCTAGAGCCGTATGCGTTTGCCTACCTGGATGACATTATTGTCATCAGTGCAACCCTGCAAGAGCACGTCCAACATCTTTCGGAGGTCTTCCGACGGCTTAGGCAGGCGAATCTTAGGATCAACCCAGAAAAATGCGAGTTTTTCAAGAAGCAGTTGAAGTATCTGGGTCACGTCGTCAGCGAGAAGGGCATTCACACCGATCCTGAGAAGGTCGGGGCTATCAAAGAGCTGACACCACCGACAAATATAAGGGAGTTACGCAGGTTCCTAGGGATAGCTTCATGGTACCGAAGATTTGTCCCCGACTTTTCCAAAGTGGCGCATGCGCTGACGTCCATGCTAAAGAAGGGCCACAAGTGGAAATGGAACGACGAGCAACAGACAGCGTTCGAGGCGCTGAAGAACGCGCTAACCGAGGCACCAGTGTTGGCTTGCCCTGACTTTACGCAGAAGTTCACTCTGCAAACAGACGCGAGCGACTACGGGCTGGGAGCTGTTCTCACCCAAGAGATTGAAGGAAAAGAACGCGTAATCGCATATGCGAGTCGCCGGCTCAACAAGGCCGAACTTAATTATTCACCAACGGAGAAAGAGTGCCTGGCCATAGTGTGGGCGATCAGAAAAATGAGACCCTACCTAGAAGGATATACGTTTACCGTCATCACCGACCACTTAGCGCTAAAATGGCTGAGTAAGATAGAGAGTCCATCCGGTCGGATTGCAAGGTGGGCGCTGGAACTGCAGCAGTACTCCTTCGATGTGCAGTATCGCAAAGGTAAGCTGAATGTGGTAGCAGACGCGCTGTCAAGACAGCCCCAGGAAACATTGCTTGGTTCGATGACGGCGGGAGGAGTAGCAGTAGAGTGCAAGTGGCTGAAAGACAAGATGGCGGAGGTGGAGAGGTCCCCACAGAAGTTTCCTGACTTTGTCATCGAAAATGGTGAGCTGTACCGGCGAATATCAGGCCAAATCGACGGTGAAGACGTGTTGCCATGGAAATTATGTGTACCGACAGAGCAAAGGCAGATGGTGTTAAGGGAAATTCACGATGTTCCCAGTGCAGGCCATATGGGGATCAGAAAAACGATAGCGCGGGCGACAGCGCGATATTATTGGCCGGGCATGTTCCGCGACGTGAGCAAGTATGTGCGACAATGTCAGACCTGCCAGCTTTACAAACCAAGCCAGCAGCAACCAGCCGGAAAGATGCTGACGCAGCTAGCGGAAGAACCCTGGGCGACGGTGTGTGCTGATTTCGTAGGACCTCTTCCGCGATCCAAGCATGGAAACACTATGGCGCTGGTAATACTAGATCGTTTCTCAAGATGGGTCGAGATTGTACCAATGCGGAAGGCAACAGCGGAGGGAGTAATTCGAGCAGTGAGAGAGCGGATTATCGGCAAATTCGGCATTCCAAAAATCTTGATCACGGATAATGGAACGCAGTTTACCAGCTCGAAATTTAAGCAATTCCTGGAGGAGATGGGAATAAGGCACCAATTCACTGCTCCGTACACACCGCAGCAAAATCCGACGGAAAGAGCTAACCGTAACATCAAGCGACTACTGGCGCAGTTCGCAGGCAAAGACCAGAAGAGCTGGGATGATCTGTTGCCAGAAATGACTTTGGCCCTCAACTCTAGCGTGTGCGACGCAACGGGTTACAGATCGGCGTTCGTCGTCCAAGGGCGAGAACCAAGGTTACCGAACGCATTGTATGACGAGAATACGTTAGGAACCGGCGAAGATGCCACAACACTGCAAGTAAAAGCGGTGAGAATGAAAGAGGTGTTTGAGTTAGTGCGACGAAACCAACAAAAGGCAACGACAGAGCAAGCGAGACACTACAATCTGCGAAGAAGATCGTGGCAACCGGTCGTGGGAGATAGGGTTTTGGTGAAAGAACACTTCTTGTCTAAAGCCGTGGACAATTTCGCGGCTAAGCTTGCACCGAAATACGGCGGACCACATCGCGTACTAAATTTTATTTCGCCTGTGATCGTCGAACTCGACAAGGTGCACAAAGGGAAAAGAAGAACAGCGCACGTCAGTGATCTCAACCCATTTTATGAGAGCAACGCCTCAGGTGAAAATTCCCCGTGGCATCGTCTGAGCCTAATTCGGGGCACAGCGGCGAATAGGTAAATTTCAGCAGAGACTGAAGTGTGTGAACTCGGCAATTGCCAGCAGGGGAGCAACTGCCATGACAGCGGAGACCCTGAAAGATGAGAAGCTAGCCGAAGAATCCTAAATCTGATGAAGAAGAAGAATAATGATAATAAGAAGAAGAAGAATAAGAAGAAAAAAATAAAGGTTCCAAGGGAAACCAATGAAAGTGGAGATGGCACGAAGCACAAAAGAAAATTATAAAAAAAAAACAAAAATAATAATAATTATCATTATAATATTAAAATTAATAATAACAACAGCAATAGTAACATAATTATAAAATATTGATAATAATTATAATTATAAATATTAATAATAGCTAAAACATTTATAATAACAAAATAATACTAATTCTACTAATAATAATAATCGTAATAAGAAGAGGAGTAATACCGCAATGGCAACCCGAAATCTACTCCAGTTCACATCAACGCTACAAAACTCCCTTTTGGATAGTCAGCAACCCCGATACCAAACTACAGCTGTGCGAGGATGACAAATAAACAAATAAAAACAAAATATGCAATGTGAAAGTGAAACGGCAGCAAAATTACCGAAATTTTGCTGGAAAAGTGCCGGAAAACTAGGAAAATACAGTTGGTCGCGCAATGGCCACTGTCGGCAATAAAAAGGATGTGCCGCGGGCGCCAAGGCACAAGTTCGCGAAAATATGGAGCAACAGCAGCAGCAACAGGCAAATTTTGTAGCCGAGCAAGTGGAGGGCGGCGCTTTGCGTGTACGCATAAAGCGCCTAACAGAGCACGAAATTCGACGCTACAGTAGAAGTGACAGCAGCGGTGGAGACCGGTCGAGTAATTCGAGCGACAACAACAGCACCGGAGGCGAGCATGACGACGCTGGCCGGCCAAGTAGCCCCAGCGAGGGCGGTAGCAACAGTGGCAGGCAACAACAAGAAATCGGCGTCGAGGACATCGAAAGCCTCGAAAGTACGCAGCCGTTCGTACTGCCCCAAAATAGTGAAGATGCAGACATGGCTGCCTATTGGGGTGCAGAGTACTTGGCAAACAATACGCCACATTTGACGAGCGAAGAGGAGGAGATGGAGCACGAATCATCGCACGTAAACGTACGATCCGACGACAGCGGGCCAAGCGGTGAATGTGATGGCGAAGTAGAGCGGGCACCAACACCCATAACCATCTCGTCCGACGAGGAAGAGGAGTATGCCAAAAGGCAGGGCGAATTCTCCATCGCTACGCAAGACGCCAGACACCTCGGTAACGGGTACGTAGAGTATGCGCGCCATATTGACATGCGCATCAGGCTATACGACCCGATGGCATCGGAAGAGCCCCTTCCACCGCCGCAACAGCTGTGCCTTAGTGAGGGCGCGATCGAGGCGTGTACGTTGGCGAGCGGTGGACGAAGTGATTTTGTGGAGGAGGCGCCGGCGGAAGCGGATTTTAGTGTGGCAGCAGATGCCGACTTAGTGGCGGAAATAGAGCGTTGGCTAGAAGAGGCTGAGCCGAGAGTGCCATCGGAGTGGCAGGTCCATCCGGACGTAGGTGCGTTGCCGGAAGAGTTGGTGACGGAAATTGAGTCGCACGTAAACCACCAGCAACTGAAGCGGCAGTCATTCAGACGCATCGTGAACGGACAGGCGTACAGAGTGCGAATCACCAAAACTGGCAAGGTGACCGTAAGTCCGGGACCGTAAGCTGCCGGGAGTAAGGAGGGAGTGTGAGGACCCCGGATCCTGTGGCCCTGGGCCCCACAACAACTTTATATACACATACATATATATCCTTTGTACTATTTACCCTGAATTGTTGATTTGAAATTGTATACACACATGTACAAATATATATATATGTACACTTATGTTTTGAATTATTATATTGATGCGTATGTATGTACATAAGCTTATTGAATTGCATCTATTCTGATTATACTAGTACGTATGTATGTATCCACTAATATATTTTCAATTATTACTTTGTATGCACAGTATAAGAAATACCTACAACATACAATACCTACATAAAATGTATAAAGCACAAACAATTGTAATGAGGATAACTGTCTGCGGATGGACAAACATGGTATCAAAGGAGCAGTGCTAACAAGTATTGGGCATTAGCTAGGCATACGTGGCACGCGTCGCAACGTGGGTCACACGGGTAGTGGAAGAGGGATCGAGACTATTATTGTATATTCGAAGTGGGCTTTAACCACTGAGACTGGTGCTAGCTGTAGGGTTTAAACCTACTCTAGTCCTATACTTTAGAGAGTGGATATAGCGAGAGTACAGCAAATAAAGAGGCTATAAACGAGAAGCGAGTGTGTTCTAATTTCACGAGGAGATAGGGTGTTTACTCCTTACAGGACTCTGGACGACCGAGAGCTACGCCCAGCACTCAGGAAAGTCCGTTACATCTTTACTTTGAACTCCTTCTTCTTACTTTTAAACTCCTCCCTTTTCTTTCTCTAAACTCCTTCTTCTTCTTCCCTCTTTCTTCTCATTATGCTTCTTTCTTCTAAACTCCTTCTTCATTACTTTAAACTCTTTCTCCTTCTTCCCTCTTTTCTCTTATATATCCCCTTCTTCTACTCTCCCCTTAGGGTCTGCTTTACGTGACAATCGCTCCCCAATTCCCGAGTTATCACATTTCTGCCTATGACCAAAGTCTACCTATTCTTCGCCTTGCGTCGAATTAGGCTCAGGTGCATGCCGGGGGAGGATTTTTGGTGACTCTGCCGCCTCGGCCTCTTCATCGCCGCAAAATGGCTTCAGCTCACTCAGATGTGCTGTGCTCCTCTTACCGTTGTTGCATTTTCGTTGCCTTCGCCTCTGGTGTCGTCGTTGTTTGACCTGTACTGAAAGTTTGTTCATCGTAGAGGGCTTTTGGTACTCGTGGCTTGCGTCCTTGCACTAGAAAGGCGGGACTGTAGCCGGTAATAAGTGCTAGTGTCATTTCGGGTAATAAGTCGTCCCAATTTCTCTGTTCTTTTCCAGTAACTGTGCAAGCATTCTCTTTATATTGCGGTTTGCTCTCTCCGTTGGATTTGCTTGTGGCGTGTATGGTGCGGTGAGCCGATGCTTAACCCCATACTCTTGCAGTAGCCGTTTGAACTCTCTGCTGGTGAACTGTGTTCCATTGTCAGTGATCACAATTTTCGGGACTTCAAATCTAGCGAGTATGCGTTCTCGAAACGCTTTGTTGAGGCCTTCAGCTGTCGCCTTCCGTAGAGGCACAATTTCCACCCATTTGGAAAACTTGTCAACGAAGACTAGGTTGTGTTTCCGTGTTTTGATCGGGGCACTGGTCACACAAAGTCTGCGCATACTGTAGCCCAAGGTTCATCTGCGACCTGGGTCAGCATCTTTCCCGCAGCTTTCTGTTGGCTGGGCGTGTAAATCTCGCAGGTAGCACACTGTCGAACATACCCCTTTATGTCCCTGAACATTCCGGGCCAGTATTAACGTGCCGTCGCTCTTGTTATCGTCTTGCGGATGCCCACGTGTACTGCGCTTGGACTATCGTGAACTTCCTTCTAGAGCTGTGATACTATAGATGGTAATGTCGATAGTTAAAAACTGTCGCCACTATCGATAGTTTTTGAAAACTATCGATGTCGGTTTTAGCAAGACTTCACAATGTCTCTTTACATCTCTACACATTACATTAAGTTTTTTTTTTATGCAAGTAAATTCGCAACAGAGTCGGCAAAAAAAAATTGGAAGTCATTCGGATTTTTAGCAACTATAAGCTTACACTGAGTTTTAGTAAAATTTAATAAGCTATAAAACTGCTTCGAATTAAAAAGCTAGAATTTTTAATTATTTTGTAGTTTTTTATGTTTTGTACAACTTTTATAAAAAATTAGTAGACACTAAATAAACAAATAAGTAGTCAAAACTGCTAAAATTGTTGTGGTGCTATTATTTTGACCAGTACTTTTTTCGTTCTCTTATAATATGATAAAATGATAATAATTTCCTTTGTCCGGATTTTGATATGCGCCACCGTATTTGATCTCAGTTGAACTTTTATAAAAATGAGTTGTCAATTTGAACGAATATCTTTTATATTGTTTGTTTTGTAGTATTATAAATGTATTTTTAAAATCAATTTCACTTCTTTGCACTTCAAAAGGGACTAACACAATCCGAATTTAATTTTGTCATAAAAAATAAATTCAGATTTTGCATGTCGCTATTCAAGGGGATACAAGGGTATGCATATAAGTTATATGATTCAGACGCATAAATTAATAAGTTTATTTTATTATTATAAGTAGTTCTTTTTGATGCACTCAAATTAAAAAAAAATTACAATCTCTTTAATTTACAAAGTATTTTATAAATTTATTAATTATTTAATTTTCAAGCAATTGAGCGTTTCTATTCAATACCTTTCACAACGATAGCACTATCGGTACTATCGATGTTTTCATCTATCGTTTCGAAAACTATCGAGTGGCGGTACTATCGATAGTATCCCAGCTCTACTTCCTTCAGTACTCTCTTTCGTAGTGGCGCCGCCACGCATAGCTTCCACGGTGTTGTGTTTTCGTCGTCCATTTGGACTGTGATGTGTCGATACAGTTCGTCGTTTACGATTGTGTAGACAGGAAACTTTTCTGGTGTCCTCTTCACTTCTGCCGTCTTATCGGTCAATCACTTGCAAGCCGTTGCCTCTTTATCTTGCACTAATAGGTTGAGCTGTATGTCCTGGGGTTGTCGTGATAATGCATCTGCGACGACATTTAACTTACACTTGCAGTATTTCACGTCAAATGTATGTTGCTGGAGTTCTAGGGCCCATCTTGCAATGCGTCCTAAGGGACTCTCGATCACATTCAGCCATTTGCAGGACAGGTGGTCGGTGATAACTGTGTCAGTACTGCACCTAGTCCAAAATAGCTGGCATCAGTTTGTAGCGTTAAGTGCTGGGAAAAATCTGGGCAGGCTAATACCGGTGCTTCCGTTAGTGGGCTCTTTAATTTTTCGAAGGCCGTCTGCTGCTCATTGCCGGCTGCCTTTCTTCAGTAATGACGTCAGAGGGTGTGCAATATGCGAAAAATCCGGAACAAATCGCCGATACCATGAAAGCACCGTAATTCGCCTGTGTTTGTTGGCGGTGTCAATTCTTTAATCGCCGCAATCTTGTCAGGATTGGTGCGAATCCCTTCTTCGCTCACCACATGATCCAGATATTTAAAACTCTTTTTGAAAAACTCACACTTCTCTGGGTTGATCTTGAGGTTCGCCTGCCACAATCGGGTCCTTGCCACCATCGTATTTGATGCCCCATTTGCGTACGCAATCCATGATCGTTGCGGCTGATCGTTGTGAGTCGACGTATACTGGATACATGGGCACGTTCGGCGTACCTCTCGTACTGTCGCCGTTGATGGGTTGTTGTGTAAGCGGTAGTAGTAACCCTTCGGTTCTCGTTGGTGTTAGTGCGTTCACCGTGCTTGTAGACTTCGTATTCTTAAGCGCTAAATCCGTGACCCGATCGCGATGGTTCTCAGTCTGCCCTTCCTCTTGTATAAACGTAGAGAGGCGTTTATGCAGCTCCTCATCAGTGCCTGAATTGTCAAGGCCGAACTCCATTGTATAGGTCACAAGCTCTTTATTTAAGTAGTACACCCACTTTGGTTTCACCATTTTTTTCTTATTTTCCATTGTTTAAAGATACCCTCTTATTGGTAAGGATTGTTTGATCACTTTCACAATTCTTAATTTCTGGGCTTTTGCCCGTGTCTCTATCACTTTATAGGTGTGTTTGCACTCTTGCTAGGTAGTGTTTCATTTTCTTCACTTCTTTTTCCTCTATGAGTTCTCCTCCTTGGCCCTTACGACTTCCTTTATTTATAAGGGCCCCACGTTGGGCGCCAATTGTAACGAACCTGGTTTATGCGGTCTATAGCTGGGCTGTGGCTCAGTCGGCTGTTGGGTTCCCCTATCCAAACATTTAAATAAATATGCGAATGATTCTTGTAGTGACGCTTTTTTATTTCGCTATTTAGTTGGCAGCGTTTTTACGACATACCCTGTAACGTATTTCCTTGGCAGCGTTTTCACGTCACACCATATGAGTACTACTTGGCAGAGTTTTCACGTCCAACCAATATAACGTATTTCATTGGCAGCATTTTCACGTCACACCATAAAACTTAGCTACCTACTAAGCAACTTAGTTTTCACAATCATTGCTTAGCCGTTCCTCTCTGCGTTTGAACGATCGACTGGAGTATACGACTGCTCTTCCAGAAGCGATTTCTAATTCTATTTACTGCTCTATTTATACTATATATATATATACAGACAGTTATCCTAGCAACATTGTTGCTAGTACTTTCTTTATTTCCTTTTACCTGTTCATGCCTAAGTACGTATGTATGTACTTCAAATTTCGATATAAATATTTACATATGTATTGCAACTTCACGTATGTATATAACCAACAATTCATGTAATATGTGTAATTCAGTTCTTCATTTATATCTATATATATATGTATATAACAATTTAAAATATAATTCCGTTCAATAAAATATGACAGCCAATTGTGAAGTCCCTGAGTGCATGGACTTGGGGTCTTCACAGAATATATTTTGACACAAAACATATTTAAGAAATTTGTCTACAGATTTATTAAAAACTTCCGACTGTCCAAAAAGTTTGTTTGTGAGCCAAATATATTTAAGATATTTTAAAACTATCAACAGATCTACGATTTTGTTCTCAGAGATAATGCCAACTGATTATTTTCCTTCACTTCACTTTTCGGCCTTTCATTTTAAAGCATTTCGAGCTTGCGTTTAGAATTCACGACGTTAGACCTGTATGAAATTATTAAAAAATGTTTAAAATTATTGTCTAGCCGCCAAAGAATAAGAAAACAAATGCAAAATCATACATTTTTCACAGTTTTCTAACACTTCGCAACACCATCGAAAGCAAAATTCCGTTCTACAGAAAATTCGATACTCAACGACCCTGCAAGAACAGTGACTATAGTCATAATGATATATCATTTGACAAATCATTTTAGTAGCAAGACTGATAGAGATTTCAATCACTGGCTACCTACAAGTTTCTATTAAATTCTAAAGGGCAGTGTGAAAAATCTGATGGAAACTTTTGTGTACGTGTGATGCTTCATCTCCTTCTAACATATACGTTTTTGGCATATTGCTAGACTGCTTACTCCCTTTGAGTTCGGCATTCAAATTATAATAATCAGTGATGTAAATCTTCGACAATTATGAGTGATCAACCTTGACTGAAATACAAAATATCAAAGGATCTAAGTAGATCTGAAATTTTTTTGAGATAATTAAGTTAACGTTGATTACTTATTGTAAATTCTGGGTAAATGCATTTGAAATGATTCTTGCCTAAATGAATGCAGGTTAATTAACTAATTCAAAGAATGTTTACTTATTGTCACCAAAAAAAACACTATATTTATCTATACAAATATGGGTATAACTTATATTTTCAAAAAATGTAACTTAGACCCTTATGATTCTAACCCTTTCACATAATGTCTTAATATTATACATTTCCAGCCGATGTCTTTTTAGATTTTTTGGTGCAAGTGGTGATGGCTGAGCTTAATTGCCATCTTGATTTCTTTTTGGAACTCAACAGGACCTTTCTTTTTAAATGCATCTATGTGGAATGAAATAGATTACCAAAAAATTTCTATTGTTGAAAGATATGTACATATGTATACGATAGTGCCCACATAATTAGGAATACTATTTCTTTATAAGTTTTGGCCATTTATTTAAAAAATTGCGTTGATTTTTGAGAATTTTTGACAAAGTATGTTAAAAACGTTTATATCTATATAGTTATAAATAAATAAAGAAAAAATAAATCCTCAAAACTCGTAGTGTCCCTAATATGTGTCATTGTGTACAAATACAAGTGAGATATCTTAGCAATAGACGTCATCCTGGGCCACAGCTGCGATCATCTGTTTTTTTAGAGTTGCTATTTTGGGCCTTTTTGACCTGAGTTGCATTAAATAGTCTCATAAAACTTAGTACTATTTGTTGTTTAAATGGTAACATATATGCCCAAAAACTTGGAAAATATTAGATGATTGTTTTTTAAAAATGCTATTTATAAAATTTCCTTTTGATTTCGACTTTAGAAATATTCATATTATAAAAGTTTTTCACATATGTTTTAATATTTTAAAGTTTTTAAAAAGTACGGTAGAATGCAACCATGTGCTTCAATTTGTTTGCATCTTCGTCAGCTTATTCGTTTGCTGACTGGAAAAATTGCGAACGGCTATCAAAATACTGATTCAAAATATACATCTTTCACTGGGCACACAAATCGGGTGTGCGCAGCAAAATTCAGCCCTAATGGCCAGTTAATTGCATCGTGCGGCGACAAGTTAAGAATTTGCGATACATCTTTAGGCGAATGTGTGCGAACGTTCACCCGGGAAGAGGTATGGGACGACAGCTGGCATGGCATCCAGACGGTAATCTGGTGTCTTTAGCATTAAGTTGTAACCGTGTTAAGATATTTGACATAGCCGAAGGCGAGCTAATACAGTTGTATCAAGTGCATTCGTCGCCGGAGAATGATGTTGCATTTCACCCAGGTGGAAATTTCTTGGTGACTGGCGGCGATGATGATACAATAACATTGCTTGATTTATTAGAAGGTCGACCAATTTATACACGGTAGTAGTGCACTTTAGCGGAACCAGGTCAAAATGGACGGGAAAATTATACACTAACTGGCCATACTCACAAAGTTTGCGACGTCGCTTTCTCCACATGGTAGACATTTTGTTTCCGCGGGCGAGGATCGACAGGTAATTCCTGCTTTGTGTGTGAAAAAATTATGTAATATACATTTTTTCCCTATAGTCAACAGTTGCTCGTTTGGAAATCTAATTTCCATACATTTGATGTCAATAGCTTTCGCAACAAACAAGCCAGTTCTCAAAGAGTCCAAATTGATTTTAGTCATGCAACAGCTCCACATTACTCCGCCATAGTAACAAAAAGCTGTGATGACAGTATTTTAATTGATCAACGGCAATCGGTGGCATATGGAATGCGTTATGGAAATTTTCTGGTGCTTGATAGCCAATATACTACAAGAGTGAAACGCTACAAGTGAAACGCGGAGATAGTAATTTTTCTTAAATTTCCATCTTTTATTTGCAGTTACATTAAGAAGCTAATAGAGGGCAGAGCTGTTGGTGAGGAAGGTGTCGAGTTACTGCAGTACTGTAACTGGGAAAATCCACATTTCGCACGTGCCCCACTCGTATGGAATAGTAGCTTATGTCAAAATGCTGGTTTTAGTATAATGCGTCATTCGCAGCATACCCTCACTGGCGCCGAGCCGTTGAAGAAATTTTGGCAAATAAACGTGCAAGAAATAGTTCTGATACAAGCAAGTCCATATTCTTGTTAAGGGTCATCGAAAAATTCCTTGTGTTGTAAATAATAAAGGGAATGCCGGATTATACTAAAGCCAGCTTCCCGACATAAACTACTATTCCATACGAACACAGAAATATAAATGTATCTAAAACTGAATAACTCAAATCAAATTGGATTGCATTTGCATAATATACCTAATATTGGAATCCGTTTTGATCGTAAAAAATACAACTTGCAATCATTTAGATTATAGTTTTGAAAGAAATTGATTGCTATCGTAAATTGTGTAAAAATTGTTAAAAGTAATCTGCCTTAAATTTATGATCCCCATGTAACGGTTTTAAAATACGTCAAATCCGCCTTATCTGCATTAACAAAAGCTATACATTGGAATATTTAAAATAAAACGATTCATATTTATTTTCTAATAAGAATTGTTTCTTAATTGAAAGTATTTAATACTAATATAATGTAGTGGTTAATGTTTAAAAATGAATTCGCAATATGTCCGCAGCTCAGGTTGATTTGAATAAATCCGTCTAAATTTTTCGAATTCCATACATCTACTTGAATATAGGATAGGCAGGGTTGCATACAAATGGTAGTTCCGTAAATATTTAAAATATGTTAGTTCATTCAATATTTACATCTGGGCCAATAAATAATAACAAATATAGCCGAAAAAACAAAGTTTCAATTGAAACGAATTTTTATAAACCCCCCTAAAAATTCCGATTAATTTTAAATATGAAAATAGCAATATTTTTTCATGGAGAAATAATTTATTTCATACACCTTGCTAATACCTACACAAGAACCGCATTAGCAAAAAACCGATTGGACTCAACATATATTACTTTACAGCATTTATACCCCTGTCTTTATAGCGCACTCGATAAAGTCTTATTCAAAAGTAAACAAAATCTGCTATTTTTAAACGACATTTTTTTAATAAATAATTTGCGCGGTTGACCGAAATGGAAACAAACAATAATTGTAATTTATTATAACAAAAATTCGAATTTAAAACTGGCTGTATAAAGAAAACCAGCCCATTGTCACTTCACTTCAAATGAGTGATGCGTTTATACTTATTTTTAACTGATGTAAGAAACAAAAAACCGATTTTAAAACAAATAGAAGTAAACACACTTTTCAATTTCAACGCGTTTTGAAATTTAGTTTATGCATCCGTTTTGAATCACAGCGAACTGGGTCAAAGCGCCTTATGTGTCGGTATAAGCAAGGTAATAGAGCCTTTTGATTCTTAACAACATACATTAGATATTTTATTTAACTGTTGAAATGGTAACAATTACTATGCGCAAAAAGTTACTATACATTAAATTTTTGTTCTATAAAAATACATTTTTTTAATTTCACTTTAATTTAGACAGTGCAAATATTTGCATTTTAAAAATGTATCATATTTTTGAAGATTTTCAAAGCTTTCAAAAAATACTGCAAAACACAACAATGAGTCTTAGGAATAATAAATAAGCAATTGCCTTTTCTTAAAATTTCAGATGTTTTGTTCGATAATAAATAAATAAGGAATTGCTTTTTCTTAAAATTTCAGACCTTTTATTCGATTTGTTCAATCAAATCTAAATAAAAAGTCTGAAATTTTAAGAAAAAGCAATCGCTTATTTTGGAATTATTTTATGCCATGCGGTGTAGTAAAGTGAAAAACGAAGAAGAAAAATATTTGAATAGAAATTTGTTTAAGAGACCGATTTAGCTAATAAAAAAGGAGATTGAACTTTAATCATGACGATAATGCTTCATTAGACGCCAGGCCAATAACCTAATTCATCAAACAAACATTCGTTGGCGGATGCGGAAAACATCGTCCGAATTGTACGTTTCTCTCCAATTTCTTTTATTAATAATGGAATAAATTTAATTTATTTTTAATATTTTTAATGAGCTTTGTACCACGATTGTTTATTAGGAAAAATTGAAAAAGCAACAAAGTCTAAGCGGTAGAAGTTATAGCAGCTATTTCGGAGATCACCCTTCTGAAGTCTAGAAAAAAGAAGTCAGATGAAGAGATGTGGTGATCTCCGAAATAGCTGCTATAACTTTTACCGCTTAGACTTTGTTTGTTTTTCAATTTTTCCTAATAAACAATCGTGGTACAAAGCTCA